>NC_079445.1:4706550-4736550 GCF_903798145.1 Danio aesculapii | reverse complement strand
TATAAATCAAATAGCTTTTCAGTAGCAAAGCTATCTTATTAGTCAAGTAGCGAAGTAGTGTCAACACAAGCTACATTTACTGATCGTGGATCAATAAGTGACGGCACCAACATTCACAGAGCTGTGAGGCCGGTGTCTAGCCGATGAAAGTAAATCCAGATTATATAGAGAATGACGATTTCTTCTTCTTCCTGTTTTTCTGTGGTCAAAAACAAACTTTTTGGTGCATTACTGCCACTTCTCGCTCTGGTCATGATGACCAACTGCCAACCAATCATTATGCTGACACAAGAAACTTTCTTGATGGAAAGATGACTGAGGGAGAGGAGGTATATATACATATATACAGTTGAAGTCAGAATTACTAGCCCCCCTGAATTATTAGCCCCCTGTTTTTTTTCCCCAATTTCTGTTTAACGGAGAGAAGATTTCTTCAACATATTTCTAAGCAAAATAGTTTTAATAACTCATTTTTAATAACTGATTTATTTTATCTTTGCCATGATGACAGTACATAATATTTGACTAGATATTTTTCAAGACACTTCAATACAGCTTAAAGTGACATTTAAAGGCTTAACTAGGTTAATTAGGTTAACTTGGCAGGTTAGGGAATTTGGCAAGTTATTGTATAATGATGGTTTGTTCTGTAGACTATCAGAAAAAAGAGCTCAAAGGGGCTAATAATTTGACCTTAAAATTTGACCCCAAAAAATAAAAAGAAAATGTATTTCTTGTCGAAATAAAACAAAAAGACTTTCTCTAGAAGACAAAACATTATCAGACATACTGTGAAAACTTCGTTGCTCTGTTAAATATCATTTGGGAAATAATAAAAAAGAAAAAAACAATTCTAAGGGGGGCTAATAATTCTGACTTCAACTGTATATAGTTTACTGAAATAAAGGCTGAAGTATACCATAGTAATTACTATTAGCTCATGATACTAATGATACTACATTATGTAGTGTAATTTATTAATAAAGTTGTGAATATATATGTACAATATAATGCTTATGCCTAAATTTTCCCCAATTGCAAAAATAGCTTAGATGTATTTTTTATTGTAAATGCCACAAAAATCACCCTACACAACTAACTAAAGTTTAGATTTGGTAATAACAGTAAACTTTTTGTTGTTGTTGTTGTTGTTGTTGTTATGAGGTCTGGTTTTGTGGTGGCTATACTTTAAATTTAAATTATTATAATCTTAATTTAAGTAATGAAAGATTTTGAAATTCTAACAGTAAACAGAGTTACTCTAAGGTCACACCTGCTTGGGATAAATGCTTGAAAATGATTTAGTTCAAAATATCCATTAGAAACTTAAAAATTATCAAAAAGTAATCAGATGTTATCCGTTACTTTTATAAATTAATTGAAAAGGTTAACTACTTATTAAATTTGAAATAGGGTAATTTGTAATCTGTAATCTATTACATTTCCAAAGTTAGTTGGCTTGTTTATTTTTAATAACCTAGATGAATTCTCAAAAAAAAAAAAGTAATCCAGACTGTGAGTTTTAGGAATATTAACTATTCATACAGCAGCATATCTGACATGCTCACAGCAGTGCATCTGTTTATCTCTTGCCTGTAGTAACCCTGTACAGGCATAATGGCAAATATAGTCCATTTTGCTGAAAAGCCCCTTTAACAGTTCCTATGGTGACAACCTACCACATACAGTACAGCACCTATACCTATAACATACCCCGAGGTCAAGGTGTGGTCGTTTACTTTATTTTTTTCTCTTATACCTCTTTCTAGTTATCTTGTTTTGTCTTCTCTCCTGCCTGGCTTGATTGTGCAATCAAAACATCCATCAGGTGATCCACAAGCAGACTTCGCCACATGTCCACCCCCACTCTAAAGCAAACGCTCTGACAGCTCCTTCCTATAAATGAGACCCGGCATCCATTATGCGACAGAATTCATCACAGCCTTCCCAAACAGCATTGACACTGACACACAAACTATGAAAATGCAATAACAGCAGCCAGGTGTGTGTGTGTGTGTTCACAGAGCAAAATAAATGTGATATTCATCCCAAACCCTACTTAGAAGCCCTGCTTTACATATTCACTTTACACATGCACATCATTTCCACAGCACCCTGCATATATTCCACGCATCCTCTTTATAGCAGTCACCAATGTGTAATTTTCCAACCCCCCTGTCTCTTTTTATTTTTTGACGGCTGTAAGTTGCACCACCAGCAGCTGTAGTAATATGTTAAGCAAATGCTTCTTTCTTCAAAATGGTGGTTTGTGGCAGACAGCTCCATTTGGCTGATAGTTTCTCCCAGCGTGTGTCCCGGTCTGCGGTTATCATTCATCCACCGCTCTTGGCACATAAACGACACCATGTGCCACGTCAGTTCTCCTTCCCTTATATCTCCTCCACCCATGCTGGCAGTATGACTTAAAGCTCTAATTTTCTATGCTTATTTTGGATTTTGGTGTACTTAGTGTCGTATTTTAAATATATTATCCCTTTGATTTGTTATCTAATAGGAGGCAGCAACCCTTTTCAGATCAGTTGTTGTTGACGTCAAACATTACAGCCCTTCAGTCAATTCACAAGCTCACAGTTATCAGATTTTTGATTTAATACAAAAAAAATAAGTGTATTTGGCGTGCTGTCCAGGAAAAGGGCTCTGAGCTCGGTAAAGACACCCTAACTCGTGTTATTCTCCTTGTCAGGAAAGAAAGAGGTAAGGGTTCGAGCAAAGTGTCTAGCCCAGCCTCAGAACACTTCCCATGGTTTAAGTAGATATTAGATTTTAAAAGAGAGGAGTCAGGATGATGGAGGAATGCAGTCAAAGGATAATAGAGGTAAGCTGGGGTCACACTAGAGTTTGGGCTTGCAAAATTCTGTCGTACGGCGCTACGAAAAGAGGGCAGGATTAAACTAGATGATTAGACATTTAAAAAAGCGAGCGATTGGTCCATATTTAAATTTCCTGTTCTGAGAGGTCACATTTTGATTCTCTGTTGGTCTCACGCAGTCAAGTAATGCGATTTCGCAGGTCAGAGTTCACCAAGCTTGAACTTTGCAATGCAGCGAACTGCGAAACTTGATGCACAAACTTGCATTTCCGTTCTGACGCATTCGCGTGCGCATGAATAGTCTAGTCTATGGGGGAAAAGTCCAGTGTGACTGGACTGTATTTATATATATAATATAATATATATATATATTATATATATATTATATATATATATATATAATATATATATATATATATACTCACTCACTAGCCCCTTAAGGTACATCTTACTAGTACCCCCTTTTGCCTTTAGAACTGCCTTAATCCTTGGTGGCATAGATTTAACAAGGTACTGGAAATATTCCTCAGAGATTTTGGTCCGTATTGACATGATAGCATCACACAATTGCTGCAGATTTGTCGGCTGCACATACATGATGCGAATCTCCTGTTCCATCGCATCCCATAGGTGCTCTATTGGATTGAGATATGGTGACTGTGGAGGCCATTTGTGTACAGTGAACTCATTGTCATGTTCAGGAAACCAGTCTGAGATGATTCACGCTTTATGACATGGTGCATTATCCTGCTATAAGTAGCCATCAGAAGATGGGTACACTGTGGTCATAAAGGGATGGACATGATCAGCAACAATACTCAGGTATGCTGTGGCGTTGACACAATGCTCAACTGGTACTAATGTACCCAAAGTGTGCCAAGAAAATTTCCCCCACATCATTACACCATCACCACCAGCCTGAACCGTTGATACAAGGCAGGATGGATCCAGGCTTTCATGTTGTTGAAGCCGAATTCTGATGTCTCAGCAGAAATCGAGACTCATCAGACCAGGCAATGTTTCTCCAATCTTCTATTGTCCAATGTTGGTGAGCCTGTGCGAATTGTAGCCTCAGTTTCCTGTTCTTAGCTGACAGAAGTGACACCCGGTGTGGTCTTTTGCTGCTGTAGCCCATCTGCCTCAAGGTTGGACGTGTTGTGCATTCAGTGATGCTCTTCTGCATTCCTCGGTCATAACAAGTGGTTATTTGAGTTACTGTTGTCTTTTTATCAGCTTAAACCAGTCTGGTCATTCTCCTCTGACCTCTGGCATCAACAAGGCAGTGCACCAACAGAACTGCCGCTCACTGGATATTTCCTCTTTTTCTGACCATTCTCTGTAAACCCTAGAGATGGTTGTGCATGAAAATCTCAGTAGATCAGCAGTTTCAGAAATACGTTTGAACTGGAGAGTGTATGGAAGCAGGAGAGTAAATTTCACGTTGTTCTCTCTTCTGGTTGCCATTATCAGTCCTTTTTCTGAAAGTCTTGATAAAACCATCGAGTTTTTCTTTTATTATTTCAGCAAATAAGACTCTCCCATTCACTACGCTCTAAATTTACCCAACTACGACCCCTTGAACTACTGAGAAACCTGGAAATCTGAAAAGGGTCCATTCAATAGCGTAATCACATCATTCAGTTTTAAAGACAAGGTTTTAACCATCAGGTAAAAAGTTCATTTGTTTTTTTTTCTCTTAAACCTTGACTGTGAATGTGCGAGTGGAGAAGAAAGAAAGCCCGTTCAGAGAGTGTTAAGATGCCATTGACCCGGATGCCAAGTTGCGTAACATGACCTGATCCTCAAAATCAATCAAGCTACTAAACAAGAAAATATGACACACGCTGTAATACACACCACACACACAAAGACACAGTGTGTCTTGTCAGTTCTCATTCTCTCACATTCATTTTCCTCCACCACAATGCAATCAATACAAGTTAAAGCTCAAATTTCCTTAGCCTGTTTTATGCATTCATCCCACCGGCATCATCTGTTATCCATAATAAACATTTCTTTGAGTGCGCAACACTGAATGTACTCGACCCGCTGGAATCGATACGTAAATGTTGGGGGGGCGTATGGAAACCTTACTTAAGGACTCCTAGAGGACTGCGCATTGTCCGTGAAATGTATTCATTAAGGGCCGTTACGGTACACCTCCACCCTTCGCCCACAGATCAGTCCTTTCTGGCCGCCGAAGATTTCAAAATGACCTTTTCGGGCTTATAAACAGTGCGTGTGGAATCACTTTATTCCTGCACTCCGCTAATGAGAACAAAGCGGTTGTCAGTAGTTTGATTAATGCATTTTTTCATACGCCGGCAGAGCAGGAGATCATAAAGAAGTCATTTTCCAACTTCCTCTCTGCCTGTTCAACGTTCAGAGACTAAAGGTCCATATCGCAGCAGCTAAAAGCCACATGGCGTATGAATAGAAGGTCATGAGGCTTCTTTTTTTGTGTGTGTGTGGTGGTGGAGAGTAACTAAGATCCACCATAAGCAACATGATTGAGCTGGAGAAGTGAATCGTGGAGACACTGTTAGCTGTGATGGAGCTTATGTAGGTTTTCTTCGGTGGATGAATGAGGTCTTTCTTTGAATGCTTTCTATGAGTGTGGAGTGGATGATGGAGGAATGAAAGCTGCCAGAAGGAACTGAAGGCCATGGGCTCTTGAGGCTGATCGAAGTGGAGGAGATGCCAGACAAATAAGTCGTGAATTAGAATCTTCTGGAAGACTGAGGGCAGAACGACCTTGTAATACAACAGCTTTAGTTTATAGAGTTCTTAAAGTCGGTTTTTTTGAAAACATAATGATCTGGTTTTTTAAAAGCAAACTAAAATTTTTATTTATATTTTATTTATTGTTGTTATTATTATTATTATTATTATTATTATTATTATTATTATTATTATATTAATACAAACATATGGTATACTTATTATTGATATTGTTATTATTATTATTAATAATAAATAATAATAATAATAATAATATAATAATAATAAAAAATAATTAATAATAATTATAATACATGCTTATTATTGTTCATTTTTATTATGTTAAACAAACTTGTTTTTTAAGCTAGGAAACATAATAAAAAAAAAAATAATAATAATAATAATAATGTTTGTTATAATAATAATAATAATAATAATATAATAATAATAATTATTATATTATTATTATTATTATTAAATGATTATTATATTAAACAAACTTGTTTTATTTGAGCTAGGAAATAAGATTAAAGATAATAGTAATAATAATAATAATTATTATTATTTAATTTATATAATAAACAAAACTTATTTTATTTGAACTAGGAAATATTTCTCTTTTATTTAGTTATTTATACTTAAATTCAAATAAAAATCACATATTTTAATAATTTACAAAGATATTTGAAACAAATAAATTACTACAACCTATAGATTAAATTTTAACTTATATGATAATAATAAATAAGTAATATGAAACAGAAAATAAAATATGAAAACAAAAGCTAATTTTAACTATTACTAAAAACTACAAGTTACTAAGAAACACTTAAATACTTAGAAAATTATTAAATTTTTGTTTTAATTTTAAAGGTCCGCAAGGCGGGATTCAAACTCACGACGCATGGATCACTGCCGCACCATGTGTGGCACACTTACCACTGGGCTATCACTCCAACCACTTAGTGGGTTAATATTCATTCATTCATTCATTTTCTTTTTGGCTTTGTCCCTTTATTAATCTGGGGTCTCCACAGCGGAATGAACTGCCGCTAGTTAATATCTAAAGTCTAAATTAAAAGTACACATTCGTGAAAGAATCTCTTTAATGACAGCAGCCGAAATGAACGTGCTGTTATCATAACCATTAATCAACAACGAAATACTTTTTTTATTATTAAAACTTTGACAGATTTTTATCCTGTAAATGGTAGATTTTGCATTTGATGCTGATATATCTAAATGGTATGTAAGTGTCACAACAGGGGATTGTTCTTTTTACAGTGTAACCGAATAAAACCGTGACCAAAGAACTGTGATATCAACTGAACAGACAAGTTTGTGAACTGGGGTATACATGATCATTGTGTATGCGTCGAATATGTATTTTTCTTTTCGGCTTAGTCCCTTATTAATCCGGGGTCGCCACAACAGAATGAACCGCCAACTTATCCAGCATATGTTTTACGCAGCGGATGCCCGGAGAACCACGCAGGGAGAACATGCAAACGCCACACAGAAATGCCAACTGACCCAGCCGAGGCTCAAACCAGCGACTTTCTTGCTGTGAGGCGAGAACACTACCTACTGCGCCACTGCATCACCCTAACAAGCATTACTACATACATATAAAAATAAGAAGAGTGAAATTAGATTTCATGCTGACTTTAAAGACTTAGATTGTTATACGCAGTGTGCTGTGCGTCTACACAAATGGGTAGTTGCGCCCCTGAGAGCGAGTAATGGTTGAACATTAGCACTCAAGATACACTTCATCCAGTTAGCTCTGGATGGAAATGTTTTTACACCGAGCTGTGCGTTATGATATTACTCACGGCTGTCAAACCCTTTCTAGAAGCAACACATCCCAAAATATGTTTATTGTCTTTCCTTCTACACACACACACAGAACATCGCTCTTGTATAAATCCATTATGGTGACAGGCTTTTTTCACTCTCCGATTTGATGTCTCAGACTTGAATCCTAACTTCGCAAGTTACCTGATTGACTTTGGCTCACAAAGAGAAGCTAACAAGTAAGAGAGAGAAAAAAAAGTGTAAAATTAAGCACCGGGGAGGGGGAAGACTGAAATGACTCTGGAGACAGAAATGAAAATGCATGACTTGCGATAATTGCTGTGAAAGAAAGTGACAGCTGGACTCTCTCTTCTCAATCTGAGGATGAGACATGGTTGGAAACATACTTCTTTCTTAATGGACTTCTTAGGTGGCAGCCACCATCATCCGACCTCATGTAAAACAGATTATAGCCCCTCGCGATGTGCTTTTTGACGCAGCGCCGAATAAATGTGTTTATAGGAGACAGATAAATGATAATGACTTGCAGATATAAATGGTGTGTGTGCATAAGGAACCAGGCTACTTGAAGTCAGGGTGGAAAAAAACATTGCTTCCTCATCTGGGACAATCACCTCCGGGAGACAGAGTGAATTTGTCATGTTCTTGCTATCAGCACTCGCAGTACTGGATTGATGCTAACATTAGCAGGGATAGTGGATGTTTAGCTTTTTTCAGCTTATGGTCACAGAAAAATCAAGGACCACCAATGAAGGAAATGAGGGAAGTGGACACTTTTAATTAACAAAAATAAATATAAGGCTTAAAACTGCACTTATAAACTTAACCTAAGTATTGTGCCCTTCATCAATACTGGCACCCTTAGAAATAGGAAAAAATAATAACATTACTGTTTATATCTAATAGCTACACCTTACTAGTACCAGGTTGGACCCCTTTTTAACTTCAGAACTGCCTTAATCCGTCGTGGCGTAGCAACAAGGTACTGGAAAATTCCTCAGATATTTTGGTCCATATTGACATGATAGCATCACGAAGTTGCTGCAGATTTGTCGGCTGCACATCCATGATGTGAAGCTCCCATTCCACCACATCCCAAAGGTACGCTACTGAACTGAGATCTGGTGACTGTGGAGGCCATTTAAGTACAGTGAACTCATTGTTATGTTCAGGAAACCAGTCTGAGATGATTCACGCTTTATGACATGGCGAGTTATCCTACTGGAAGTAGCCATCAGAAGATGGGTACACTGTGGTCATAAAGGAATAGACATGGTCAGCAACAATACTCAGGTAGGCTGTGGTGTTGACACGATTCTCAATTGGTACTAATGGGCCCAAAGTGTACCAAGAAAATATTCCCAACACCATTACACCACCACCACCAGCCTGAACCATTGATACAAGGCAGGATGGGTCCATGCTTTCATGTTGTTTCACATTTCTGACCCTACCATTCAAACGTTGCAGCAGAAATCGAGACCCATCTGAGATTAAGGCCTCATAATGCAATTCAAAACTGTAAATAAATGGAAAACACTTGTGAATAACAAAATATGAAAACTTAATTAAAAGATATTTTTTACAGCGTAGGTTTGCATGAAACAGGAGTTAAGATTGTCCTTTTCTCACTATCGTAATGTACATTCAATTGAAACCATTTCTCAAATGAGAAAATATTGTAGCTCGGGTTGTCATGATACTGGAATTCGATACCTATCGGTACTGAGATTTTAGAAACAATCCATTTCCCACAAACATTTGAGCGATGTGGAGAACATTCTAAAACAGCGCTGATTTGCCATTGTGTTCCCGTGCTCAACAGAAATGACTGTGATTGGCCGTTAGTCATCAGTTCACCAAACTCACCGCTGTTTCTGAGTGTAACACAGATACAGGGACACTGGAGCGTTTCAAAGTCATGTCAATCACCTGGTTTGTCTATAAGCTGACATACGAGCAATCCGCAGATGAATTGCGGCTTTAAAATGCTCCAGTGTTCCTGTATCTATGGTTACTTACAAATTTTAGTACCAATTTGTATCAAATTCTAGTATTGTGACAACCCTAATTGTAGCACAGTGCTTGATTTCATTGTGGAACCAATTGGTTCATTGGAAGATCAAAACTTGAATGCAAGTTTGTGTAACAGAGGCCAGCTAGCGAAGTGCTATGCAGGTAAACCTCACTTCTCTGACCCCTAAAGATGCTCTAGCGACAGACGCTAGAGGCCATTGTCTTTATCCTCCTTGTTGGAGCAACCAACTCCTATACAAAGAATCGCCGGTTCGATCCCAGCTTAGATTGGGTTGGGTGTAGTAGGACTGTGGGTAACATGTGGGGGCTCGTCCGGGATGGGAGTGAGGTTTAGGGGGGTGAGTGTAAGGGAGGCCAGCTAGTGAAGTGCTAAAGTGCTATGCAGGTAAACCTTACTCCTCTGACCTCTAAAGTTGCTCTAGCGACAGATGCTAGAGGCCATGCTCCTTATCCTCCTTGTTAGAGCATCCAACTCCCATACAAAGAATCACCGGTTCGATCCCAGCTCAGACCGGGTTGGGTGCAGTAGGACTGGTGGGTTACATTTGCATATATAGAGGATTACTGTCCACCCAAATGCAGAATGTTTTGAGAGGATTGATGATGACGAGAACAAGGAGTGATTTTGTGACCCATTTCTGGAGAGGCAAGATGTACACTGATAACTCCGCCCTAAGTGCAATCCATGTGACCAGAAGTGAAGAAAAGTCATTTTGAAGGGGATGGAAGGCTTTGCTATTTGATTAAATATTTTGAGGGCAAGTTAATTTTAAAAGTAGGCATGACATCAGAATGAACTCTCCCTATTTTTGTATGTATATAGTAGAAGTGCTTGTTTACAATGTATCTGTTCACTCCATTATTTTGTATACGCTTCTTGGCATCCATAATCTTAAATATCTTATAATCTTATTAATACCATAAGCATCCCTCCTCTCTCTAAATGACTTGTCACTTCTGATCACATGGAATGCCTTTAGAGTGGGGCTATCAGTCCTTTAGGGTGGAGCTATCAGTGTGGGTCATGATTTTGCCCTGGTTTTGTCCATTCATCTGTCTTCCTCCATTTTGTCATCAATCCCCATCTTAGAACAATTCAATCAGTTCCCAAATTATGAAATTATGCCGCACCCTCTAATTGTTTTCTAATTTCATGACTGTTTCAATTGGATGGACACTATTTATATAGATAACAGAAACATTAAATTGTTGAACTATGACCTCCTGTCTTACAGACTTCAATATGATAGAATGCACAGGCTCACTTACTCATTCACCACAATGGGTAAAATAAAAAAACAGAGCTGCGATTTGCTGCAAAAGGTTAAGTTTCACAAAACTTACGCTAAAAATGCCAATTTCCACAATCAGGGCAATAATTAAGAAGTTCCAGTCAACTGCAAGTGTTATCAGCCAGGAGAAGAACCTGTGCCTGTCGTGTCTAAATGGTTCCAGTGGCCAAGAATCAGAGTCAGTGAATTGCAGAAGTTAGTGGGGTCTTGAAGGTCAGACAGTAAGTTTTAGTGTTTTGGATTTATAAAGCACATTTAAAACAGCTAGAGCTAACCAAAGTGATCCATATATAATGTAAAATAAAACAATAAGAGGTGAAGAAAGTACAAATAGCAATAGCTGCTTAATGAAGCAAGTGCGGACAATTAAACTTAAGAGAAACATTAACAGCAGATTAGTACTTGTTAAAAGCTAAAGAGAACAAGTGATTTTTTAAGAAGAGATTCAAAAACAGGTAAAGAGTTGGCCATGCTGAGTTGTACAGGTGAACCATTTTGTAAATGAGGACCCACCACTGAAAAAGTTCTTCTTTCTTACCAAAAAAAAAAACTTTGGTCGTGCAGTACTTGTTTTTACATCCCTGTGGGGACTTATACCTGAATGTATACAGACTTATGGGGACTTGTGTCACAGTGGGGAGCCCAACTGTGGTCCACACAGGTAAACATGCTTATATCAGTCATACAGAATGATTTTGGAAGTGTAAAAATGCAGATTGTTTCCTGTAAAGATTGGGAATATACAGTTTGTGTATTAGAAACATAAATGCATCTTTGAGATTCTCTACTGGGATATAGGAACAAGTCCTGTTTGTCTGTGTATATGCGTACATGTGTGTGTTCAGGTTTACCATGGGTACAAACAATGGGCACTTCCTAATGAATGAATTAGCACTATATTTTTATGTCTCTCTACCAAATACTATAGAGTACACAAGACGTGTCATTATAGTTTTGAATGGGGTATAGTCTAAAGGTCAATATTGTGGATGAAGCTCCGCATTCTAGTACAGGAGCCAATCACTGATCGATATAGACTGAAGATTATTTGGGGGAGGGGCTTAGACCAGACGTGAGTTTCTGCAGATTCTATGTGATTTGAACGTTTAGAAATGAAACAGTTGTTGTTTCATTTTTATTGGTGATTCCTAATATGACATTTAATCATGAGCTTGGCAAGCAGTTTTGAAAAATTTGATGTTTTCCCCATTCAGACAGAATGCCTGAGCATATCGCCTGAGAGGTGTTTCAAAGATGGCCGCCGAGTGAAATGACTTGCCTTAAAGGGACTCTCTACCCATCAGTGAACAATATATTAAGGTGTTGCATCCTGTCTTTGTACTTTGAAATACGTTTGATATCTGTACCTGCAGCAGTATATCCTGAATATTCTGGCACCAGCTCACCAAATCAAACTGATTCATTCAACCAGGTTCACATCTTCACTCCACTGCCTCAGACTGATCAGTGAATCACAGCAGATTACAGTGATTAGGCAGCAGATACTTCTATACAGTCTCTTGCAGTACTTCAGTGTCATATATCGATTGATATGTGCAGCGCAACTTCAACATGAACAGGCGTATGACAACAGTTATTCTCAAGTCAAGAACTGGTTGCAACAGTTCACAGTAGATTAAACGAGAACTGCTTCAATGGAACATGTCCGACATACAGAGAATTGATGAGCTGGAGATACTGAGCAAGCATGTCAATATATTTACAAGGGAATGAAATGCATATTTAGTTTGTTGAACATCAGAAGGTTTAATAAAAAATTTGCTATGATTTTTTTTTACCATATACCTGTCAACTTTGGCATGTTAAAAATACAGAATATGCTTTAATTGGAGATAAAATAAAAGGTGAAATAAAATTTAAAAAATTACCTATTAAAATCAATGGCCAAATTAAAAACTTGTTCATTGTTTATTCACTGTATTTAAATATAGATTAATGTTACTACAGCTCAGTGCTATTCACTGAGCCGCCGTGCCACCCTAAACGGTAGGAGTAGGGGTGGAAGGAGGGATTCTTCAAGATGATGATAATGCCCCCATACTGAATATATCCCCAAACCATAATTTTTCCTTCACCAGACTTGACTGATTTCTGTGAGAATCTTGGTTCCATGAGGGTTCCAATAGGTCTTCTGCAGTATTTTTGATGATTAGGATGCAGTTCACCAGACGATTCATTGGAAAAATCTACCTTCTGCCACTTTTCCAAAATGATCAACTAGAAGTCAAGTTATTATTTGTTGCTCTTACAACTGGGATTGACGACAAGACTTTTGTCAGGTAGTGTGCATTTACATTTTTATACAGTCTATGGTTTGAACTGACATCACGCATGAAATCTTTAGAACCAGGTAGGGTATGCTCTTAAAATTGGCTGGAGAAAAACAAAATCATCCAAAACTGGTATTCTTCAGTTGCAGTGACTCAGCTGGCTGACTAACAGATGGTGTTGTTACACCAGATTAGTGGATACCACAATACACAGCCAATTTCTGACCTCTTACTGGAGTCTGACCATTAAAGTGGAAGCGAACTGAGACCTTACATTTATAGTAAATCTGATTCTCAGTGCATCATGAAGATAAATGAGCCCTCACCTTTAATGACAGGAAGAAACATCTGGCAAATTGCCTTCATTAGGCAGCCAAAAAAAAATTGAAGACCTGAAGGGGGTTTTCAAGCTGAACTCCTCAAATGCTGCCAAAATAAAGCTTAGAGAGGGTTTTGCTGACAGCTTCTCTGGTGATTGATAAAGCATGAAGACATATTGAGCTGTCACTTCAAAATGTATTTAGAGGGCAGATAATCAGGTTGAAATTAGAATCTAAATGTGACGTTCATCCAGTAAACAGGACTTATTAATCCGCCCCCACCACCACAACCACCACAACCTTTTGCAAGTCATCTCTATCACATGTTAGACAACCCTTAGAGACAGGCCTCGAACTTGTGTTTGAAGTGGAGATTTGGGATCATATCCTATTAAATATTCATCAATCCATTTCTACCTGATTCATCTCATTGGATTAATAAATATGTTTTAGAATATACATTTGCTGTAAATAGAATGTTATACCCTCAGGGATAAGTATTGCAACATCTCTGGCTTAAAAATGAAAACATTAATTAGTATTATAAATGTTTATTGGTAAATTAAATTAGAAAACAATTATTAGTGAATACTCTTAAAAATGATCCAGACTACTTATTTAAAATGCGCTGAAACAACACATATCTTGAGTTTTTTTTTACTTAATTCTTTTATGTTTAATCCACTTAAATTGGTAAAAATGAAGGAGTTAACTTAATTCCTTTATGTTTCTTTGCCTGACGATCGGGTTGTCCTGGTCCCAACCTTTGACCACCACCTGTTCCACAATGCACCGGACCCTTACGGCTCCCCCTGCAGGTGGTTGGCCTGCAGGAGGATGGTCCCACGTTGCTCCTTCAGGCTGAGCCTAGGTGAGATCCGTGGGATAAGACCCGCCCACCAGGCACTTGCATACAAGCCCCAAACCCAGGCCTGGCTTCACGGTGGCGCCCCGGCTGCGCCATACCGTCACGGTCCTTGCTGTTGTTGTACTCATAAGGGTTTTTTGAACCACACTTAGTCTGACCTGTCACCTAAGAACTTTTTGCCTTGGGAGACCCTACCTAGGGCATTAGCTCCCAACAACATAGCTGTTATGATCACCCAGGCACTCAAACCCCTCCACCACGATAAGGTGACGGTTCATGGAGGAAGAATGGAATGTGTGATTGACAGGCGGATTGGTGCAGCAGTAATGCGGTTGAGGTATCACTTGTTGTGGTAAATAAGGAGCTGAGCGAATGGCAAAGCTCTCGATTTATCAGTCAATCTACGTTCCTACTCTCACCTATGGTCATGAGCTTTGGGTCATGAACGAAAGGACAAGATCTCAGATACGAAGGGCAGAATTGAGTTCTCATTTGCAGGGTGGTAGGGCGCACCCTAATAGATGCTCCTGCTTCTCCACATCGAGAGAAGTCAGCTGAGGTGGCTTGGGCATCTGTTTCGGATGCCTCCTGGATGCCTACCCAGGCATATCCCACTAGGAGGAGGCCTCGAGGAAGACCCAGGACACGCTGGAGGGGCAATGTCTCTCGGCTGGCCTGGGAATGCCTCAGTATCTCCTCGGAGGAGGGAAGTCTCAGGTTCTCTCCTAAGACTGCTGCCCCTGTCACCAGGCCCCAGAAAAGCTGATGAAAATTAGATGAGATGATTTCCTTCATGTTGTTCTGACACAAATCTATTGTGTGTAGATGCAGTGTCTAAGTTGCTTTATTTATTTGACCTTATTTTAATCAATTATTGAAGAAAGAATTCATGCAGTTTGAAAATGCTATTTCTTTTGCAAAGTAGTCGCCCACTTGAATCAGGAGGCTGACGCAATTAAGACTCCATGGGCAAAGCAAGCAATACAGGTTAAATGCAATTTTCTCTTTTCGGTAATCATTCATTCATTCAATAATTTTTCTTTGGCTTAATCTCTATTTCAGAGGTCGCCACAGCGGAATGAACTACCAACTATTCTGGCATATGTTTTATGCAGCGGATGCCCTTCCAGGCCAGATGCCCTTCCAAAAAAATATATTTTTGCTGCTTGTTTAAACTAATTATTAAAAAGAGCTGACTAAATTTTTGGGGATGACTTGTTTTATGTTCAATCCACTTGAATTTGTAAAAACAATTAGGTTAACTTAATCGATTTGTGTTGGGACAACATGAAAGTATTGTGTGGAACCCAGCATTTTTACAGTGCAGTTTGCCAGTTGCTTTCTTATATACCTACAGTTTAACTGCTGTCAACGTTACGGATGCATCTCTCAAAACAATGGACAAGTGTCATATTAACAGTCATATCAGAGTCCCAACTGCTGAGCTGGGTCTCATTGCATGTCAAAACCGACTAGTACCTTGTGGAGATAAAGCTAGTCTGGACAGATTCAGGTCAGGGTGTCAGATGGACGATATTTCGGGGGTCAACTAAACCTCACCCCGCGATGCCAAGCAGCTGGGAAAAGAGGAGGACCG
The DNA here is from genome assembly GCF_903798145.1 of Danio aesculapii. Classification (NCBI taxonomy): domain Eukaryota; kingdom Metazoa; phylum Chordata; class Actinopteri; order Cypriniformes; family Danionidae; genus Danio; species Danio aesculapii. The sequence goes on along the minus strand of NC_079445.1, from coordinate 4,720,776 downwards.
CAGCTGCACCTCCCTCGCCAAATCTGACACCTCTCCATCCATCTCCTGTCCCCTTCAGCTGTGTCTCCACCCTCCGGTTCTCTCAGTCATTAGTCTCTTCTGTTCTGATGTCTGCCAGTCGTTCAGAGCAAGCGAGAGAGTGAAAGCTGAGAGAAAGAGTGATTGATGTCTTTGAATGATGCAAGATGAGGACATTTAGAGGCTCAAATAATCATTCAGAGCTTCGAAACAACAATTTTTGAAGAGTTTTTTTTGGACGACTTAATTGTTTTGTTTTTTTAGATTTATTTTTGGCCTTATTAAACAGGTCAGTAATGAGACAGGAAGCGAAGTTGGAGAGAGAGAGAGGGGGGTAGGGTTGGGAAGTATCCTCAAGTCAGGATTCGAACGGATTGGGACGCCCTTACGTGCTACTGCACCAAATGTCAGCGTGCTAACCACTAGGCTAATGCGCCGACCAACTTAATTGTTGTATGTTAAATACACTTAAATTTGTAAAAACTGATAAGTTAAATTAAAGAGTCCCTATTATGGGATTTTGAAAATGACCTTCCATGCAGTGTGTTTAACACAGCACTAAGTTAATGAAAACATCCAGCTGAGGTTTAAATCTGAAAGTGTGCGGTTCTTTTACAAAATAGTTGACTCAGAGTCTAATGAATGAATCGAGTTGGGTTCGGATCTTTTGCTTGAACGCGTCGACGTCAATACGGTCACCAAATATGTAGTACTGGTTCCGGTAAAATGTGCACGCGCTTTCACTTCAGACACTAGCGGAGCACGGGATCGCAGGGGATCACAGGACTGATCATGACACGAATATGACGATCAGATCGAGATTCAGATTCGTCTGTGGGGAGTAAACGGTTAAAGTTAATCGTCACAACAACACCACAGTATAGCCAACCTAGTGCTGTGTTTGTTCCTGTCATTTTTCTGATGATTGATACAGTAACTTGCGCTGCAACTTGGGATTCGTCGGACGTTTGCTATTAGAGGAAGGAGCAGCAGAGACTATCATGTTTGGGCATTGTTAAACTTTGATAGGGACTTTGTACTTTGTACTTTAGACTATGTAACTGTTGCAGTTCACATGGAACACTTTCTTCTTTCTCCTCATAACAAATGGTTGCCTCGTTTTGTGCAGTTTGCAAAATATGTGTTTAATTGTGTGTTGTAAGTTGTAATCGCCTCATGCGGCTTGTAATCACGTATCTATTATAGATCAGTGTTTTTAATGTATGACATATTGCTTCTAAAACCACATTGAAAACGTGACGCGTGCTTCTTCCTTTACCATTTTAAATGCATTTCTAAACTCGTGATCCTCTGCTATTTACTTTTGCTATGGCTACCATCAGCTGTTCATACATTTACGGGGCAGTGTATACATTCAACTTTTGCCACTGTGTGTATTAATACTGAATGTGTGTCATTGTTATTACTTGGGGTTAGGTTTAAGAATTGCATTGCTTTATTGTGTTCCTGCATTGGGTTCTCACATACTCTGTGCTTTGTTCATGCGTGTGAGGAGGGGAATTGATAAAATGAGGTGCGGTTTGTTCCGGCACAAATTAACCGATGCATATTTTACATTCCTACATTGGACACAGTAGGAAAACATGCATTATCTGAGTCTGCTGTTAATTCATCTTAACCAGGCACTAAACGCTGCTGTGATTTGTTGCTGGGAAAGCCACTAAGCACAAACATCACCCTTTTAAATTATGTTAATCAGCTCTATAAAAATGTCTCATGATTTATGCTAGCTATGTGTAAAAATATTTATGTATTAGTTGCTTTTTATTGCTGATGTGTGATCAGCTTGTAAAAGTGGTCTATGAGAGCTGGTATACTGATTTTTATGTGAAGGACTTGCTAGGAAAATTAAAAAGATTTAATGGTTATGCGTGCCCTCGAGAGCAATGCAAGAAATGTTCAAGAGAATGCAGAAAGAGTCAATGTGTCATGCAGATACAAGAGTTTCGTCCAAATTATAATCTTGCACAGGTTTATGTAGTCTACAGACTTAAATATACTCTATAATCGAAATATTATAGCAGTAACATTTAATAGCCTCATCTTTCGACATGATTCTAATGAATTGCAGAGCTTTTGCAAACATTTCTACACCGTTAGGATCAGATGAAGATGCTTTCTGAACTGTTTTCTCACTGCTGACTAATGTCTTGTTTAAATACAGTGCTCAGCTTAAATGAGTACACCCCATTTTAAAAATGAAAATTTTTATCCATTTCTCAGTGCATTTAGGTGATATTTTTGGTGCATATGAACAAAACTGATTTATTAAACAGATATATTTATTCAAATGGTTTTATATTCACTGAGAATCGTTAGAAATGGAAAGATTATACTTTTCAATTCCTGCAAAATAAAATTACAACTACATTTCAGCAAATATTTATGTATTGTTTGTTTCTGTTGATTTTTATGTTGTTGTTTTGATTCCTATTTAATTTTTTTTCTAACATATAAATTTGGGATACTAATTTTTGGACAGTTATCATAAGTTATTTTGTCCGATTAGCTTCATATTTGGCTTCAGTACAGACTAATCTAATGTATATGCACAAATATATTATTGTAAAGCTTCCTATAGAAAATAATCATTTAAAGGGCACATATTTTACCCCCTTTTTAAGATAGGGTAAGATAAGTCTTTTGTATCTCCAGAATGTGTCTGTAAAATTCCATCTCAAAATACCAATCAGATTATATATTATACCTTTCTGAATCTGGGAAATTTGAGCTGTTAGGACATTGTAGCTGTTTTTGTTGCCTTTGCCTTGAATGCAATTTAGCTGGTTCTCCCCCACCCGGTCCACCATTTCCATGTGCGTGTCAGTGCATGTAGCCTTCATGTAGATAAACAGCACAGCGACAGACAAGATTGAAGCAGGTCTCCCTTACTACAGTAAGAACTGTAAGTAACAGTTCCTAATTGTTATTTGATGTATTAGTTGTAGAGTTAATTCAAGCCTTTCTGCAACAATGAGTCACACACAATATCGTTCTAAAGTTCACATGCATAAACACACACTTATACACACATGTTTAGCTTTGCACGGCAAATGTGACACATTAATATATACTGCTGTATGGATATCCATTATGTTAATGTACAAAATAAACCTGATTTAAGTCCACAAACTGAGATTGAAACGTCTTCTTTTATAATTGCACTGACACTATGGGGCTGTGTTGATGAATTACATAGCGATTTTACTGTCAAAATCACTGGGATTTGGATCCTATTTTAACGTCAGTAAATTAAAAGAGACTTCTTGTGTTTATTTCACTCCAATATGACTGTGGATACACTGTACTACACACAGTTCTGTCCAAACAGCTTACAAAAGTTGATTTTCATTGTAGGTGGCCTTTAAATGAGCAATATGTGAGGGGTGTACTCCTATATCCTGAGCACTGTGTGTGTGTGTATACAATATATATATATATATATACTATATATATATATATATATATATATATATATATATATATATATATATATATATATACTGTATATAAGCAATGATATTCTTGATGCCATTCATTTGATGTTTATCAATCTCTTTAATAATAAAGGTGTCAAAATACCACAGCTGGTCCTGCATTAGCCAGCACATGATTTACCAATCAGATGAATCCAAACACACTATAAATTACCAAATTTTCTTACCTTAGTTATCTTCATCTTGAAGAATCCCCAATCCACCCCTACTCCTCCCCCTCTTTCCTAGATTAATCCAAGATAGGGTGGCATGGCAGCTCAATGGTTAGCACTGTTGCCTCACAGCAAGAAGGTCACTGGTTCGAGTCCAGTTGGCGCTTATATATGCGGTTTAAGTGAACTGATTGACCCAAATTGGCACAGTACATCAGCTTTTAATTCTATGCTTAGTGGACTATCACGCCGTGGCAACTTCCAATAATCAATAATAGGCCCAAATAAATAATTCAGAGGAGCTCCCAAGAGCTACATGAGCTCAGACACCCCTTTCTCCCATTAAACAGGAGGGAGCCCCAAGCTCAAGGATTTTCTGAGCTCAGGGCTCTCTCAGGGACAGCATGCCATACTAATTGTGATACTAATTTTCTGATTAGTGAGGCAAGTTTAAAACTCTGCGGATCCAGTACCGGGTGCGTGACGTCATTTACTTTCACATTCTTTCAATTTTAAAGGTCTCGTACTGGCCCAATACCCCCATAAGTGGTTCCGTTCTCTTCATCAGTTGGAATAGAATAACTTTTACATAGATTATATAGTGTAGCGGCATTTTTGCTTTAAATGCTATCTAGGTAAGGGTAAACAATGACACGTGAGTCCATTGTGAAACATTTTCTCATAGTTTATTTTTTATCACATCTTGTGCCGTCAATCAGTGAAATAGCTCCATTGCTCATCAATAGCAACCCGTCATCACATACAAAGTCACTGACTGAAAATTGTTTCCTCTTCCTTTATTGCATCACCTACTACCTGGCAGCCTTAAATCCCGATTTCGACAAAATAAAAGTCTTCATTCACAAAATCAAATACAGTAAAGCAAATACTCCAACATGCATAGTATATAAAAAGCAAATAATTTAACTTAAATACAATAATTATCAAATGTAAACTTAATAATAATAATTTCATCCAATCAACTTATTTAATCCATTCATTCATTCATTCTCTGTTCGGCTTAGTCCCTTTATCAATCTGGGGTCGCCACAGTGGAATAAACCGCCAACTTATCTAGCATATGTTTTACGCAGCGGATGCCCTTCCAGCCGCAACCTATCACTGGGAAACACCCACACACTCTCATTCACACACATGCACTGCGGACAATTTTAGCTTACCACCTATAGCGCATGTCTTTGGACTTGTGGGGGAAACCGGAGCACCCGGAGAAAGCCCACGTGAACACGGGGAGAACATTCTAACTCCACACAGAAACGCCAACTGACCCAGCTGAGGCTGGAACTAGCGACCTTGTTGCTGTGAGGCGACAGCACTAATAACTGCGCCACTGCGTCGCCTCCAATTTAATCCAATTAATAATAAAAGAAAGAAATGGCTCCAACAGATAACTGACGTGCAGGAACCACCTAAATTAATTACAGCAACCTAGACCACACAGAACCTAAAAGGTACACTTTCAAATTTTAATTTACCAAAAAAAGCGCCTCTTTTTTGGAGGGGTTTATTAGAACAAAGACAACATATACAATTATTGTAATCACTTTCAACAGTGTTTTATGAAATCCAAAGTATTTTTTTAATGATTTCAAACTTATTTACATTTACACCTTTGAATATGGATTTGGGAAGCTTTTAAATTTGGGCTGGCAAAATCCCGGTGGGAAACTAGCACTTGTCTTTAGGGAGGTTAAGACAATCTTGCAATGTCGTTTATGCGAATCATTGTTTGAAAGTAAACGAGATTTAAGAATACCAATAAATAACATTTGAGTGAAGTTTATTTATAAACTAATTTCGAGAGGATCACGTGCTTATGAATTGCTTGCAGCTGGTCCTGCATTATTCACTTTATGATTGACCAATCAGACGATTCCTAAGCCACTATAAATACCCTAAGTTGCATATAACAGCCATTTACGTTTTGAAGAATCCCCCCTTCCACCCCTACTCCTCCTTCTTTCCTAGAAGCGTGGCATGGTGGCCTAGTGGTTAGCACTGTTGCCTCACAGCAAGAACGTCACTGGTTCTAATCCTCACCAGCCAGTCAACGTTTCTGTGCGGAGTTTACACATTCTCCCCGTGCTCATGTGGGTTTCCCCCGGGGTCCCCAGTTTCCTCCGACCATCCAATAACATGCAACTCAAGTTAGTTGACTAATCCAAATCGTCACCATAGACGTGCTCCTAGTAAGTAGTTATCTCTTAAGAGCAACCACTATCTGTTCATTAGCTACTACACCAGGGGAGTTCTCGAGATTTACCTCAAACTCCCCTCTCGGCTTGCAAATGGGAGGGAGCCCCGGGCTCGAGGATCTTATGAGCTCAGGGCTCTCTCCCCGGACAACATGCCAAATAAGCTTTATAATCAATCATCAGCCAAGTGTAAACTCTTGAAATACAAAAAAAAGAAAAAAAAACATGATTCTAAAACAGGACAGGCGGCATTTGCATGTAATGTCACCAATAAGTGCAAATATTCAAGTAGGGTACACTTACACAATGTACAAGGGCAAAACGTTTTTCTTTTCCATTTCTGAAATGTTTTTATGTACAAATAACATTTTCAAACCATTCTTCTTTCACACAGATCCACTGAAATGACTAAAATTGCAGTATTACGTATGTCAGGCCAGAATCTGGGGATGTTGTGTGTAGAAATTACGCATCATGCCCACAATAGCCTACCATTGTTATTTTGGTTGTCAAGTCTTCTAGCATATCGATGAACTGAATATGTAATACTACATTGTAAGCTCTAAAAAGCAATTTTGTGAAAATAGCAAAGAGACAAGAACAATAAACTTGCACTTTTAGTTTTTGAAACCTATGAATTTTCCGTCCCCCAAAACGTGGTGGTGTAAAAGAAGTGGCAAAATGCGTATATGATTTAAAGTTTTATTCTCCAGGTTGTACACTGCAAAAAAATGCCTTTTGTACTTAGATTTTTTTGTCTTGTTTCTAGTCCAAATATCTAAAAGTTGTTAAATCAAGAAGCATTGTCTAGAGAAACAAAAAATATACACTGCCCGGCCACTTTATTAGGCACACCTTACTAGTACAGGGTTGGACCTTTTTTTGCCCTCAGAACAGCCTTAATCCTTTGTGGCATAGATTCAACAAGGTACTGGAAATATTCCCCAGAGATTTTGGTCTATATTGACATGATAGCATCACAGTTGCTGCAGATTTGTCGTCAGCACATCCATGATGCAAATATCCCATTCCAACAAATCCCAAAGGTGCTCTATTGGATTGAAATGTGGTGACTGTGGAGGCCATTTGAATACAGTGAACACATTGTCATGTTCAAGGAACCAGTCTGAGATGATTCGTGCTTTATGGCATGGCATGTTATCCAGCTGGAAATAGCCATCAGAAGATGGGTACACTGTGGTCAAGGAAATGGACATGGTCTGAAACAATACTCAGGTAGGCTGTGACGTTGACACGATTCTCAGTTGGTACTCATGGGCCTAAAGCGTGCCAATAAAATATCCCCAATTACACTATTACACCACCACCTCCAGCCTGAACAGATGATGCAAGGCAGGATGGATCCATGTTTTCAAGTTGTTGATGCCAAATTCTGACCCTACCATCTGAATGTCGCAGCAAAAATCGAGACTCATCAGACCAGGCAACGTTTTTCCAATCTTCTATTGTCCGGTTTTGGTGAGCCTGTGTGAATTGTAGCTTCAGTTTCCTGTGGTCTTCTGCTGCTGTAACCCATCCTCCTCAAAGTTGGATGTGTTGTGCGTTCAGAGATGGTCTTCTGCATACGATTACATGTAACCAGTGGAAATTTCAGTTACTGTTGCCTATATCTATATCTATATCTATATCTATATGCTTGAACCAATCTGGCCATTCTCCTCTGACCTCTGGCATCAACAAGGCATTTGCACCCATAGAACTGCCTCTCACTGGATATTTTCTCTTTTTCAGACCATTCTCTGTAAACCCTAGAGATGGTTGTGCGTGAAAATCCCAGTAGATCAGCAGTTTCTGAAATACTCAGACCAGCCCATCTTGGCACCAACAACCATGCCACGTTCAAAGTCCTTTGAATCACCTTTCTTCCTCATTCTAAACTGCAGCAGATCGTCTTGACCATGTCTACATGCCTAGAGGCATTGAGTTGCTGCCATGTGATTGGCTGATTAGAAACTTTTTTTAACCAGAAGTTGGATAGGTGTACCTAATAAAGTGGCCAGTAAGTGTAGTCTCGTTTTAAGAAATATTATGCCAAAATTGATTGAGTTTTTTTATCTAAATAATCTGCCAATGGGGTAGGCAAAATGATTTTGTTATTCCTTTTGGCAATATTATTTTGCTTGGCCCGTTTGCTAATTATTTTGCTTGTTTTAAGAAAAAACTCCATACATTTTTTACACATTATTTCTTAAAACAAGACAAAATGTTTCACTTGTATAGAAAATGCTTCTTGATTTAAGAATCTTTAGATATTTGGACTTGAATCTAAAACAATCTAAGTACTTTTTTTGCAGTGTAGAAGACAATTCTATCATTTTATACTAGTTTATTTATTTTGCTTGTGGACTAATCAGCCACTACAATTGATTGAATTAAGCAAGTAGGTTTTTTTAGAGATGCTCTCAAAGCCTTCATCGCAAAAAAGAGGGAAAGTTAGAGGTTGCAAGCCTCGATTGACTCCCCATCGGTGTGACTGACAGATCCAGCTGTTGTGCCGGAGGCTAACATGGAGGCGAATCAGTGTGTCCTATTCATTACTGCCTAATAATGCAAAAACTCATTATCATGGTCATGGTCCTTCTGTCACCATGCAGAGCAAAAGGCCCCTGTTTTCTCTATTTCCCTAATTACCTTATCATACTAGAAAAGAAAGAGGTGACAGACAGTTCTAGCTTGTTTCTGTTCAGAGAGGTCAAAGTTAGCTTAGCCCCTGCTGGTAGATGCTGAAACTGCAAGGATGTTGAAAAACAGTACTCTGCTTATGAAACAGTATGCTCTATTTAAAATACTGAGAATGAAATTTGTCAGTGGTGGAGGGAAAGCTAGGGATACAGTACATCCAGAAGGTTGTTATCACAGAAAAAAAGCCTGTAGGCTTATCACCAACTAGTTTAGTTTCTGTCAGCTTTGCCTTTTTGACTGTTTGGTGCCATCTTGTGACTGAATAATGTGCTGGTTAGTGTATGTTCAACAGTTTTTGTTTCAGTCAGCTTTGCGTTGTTGACTATTTGGGGCCATCTTGTGACTAAATATTGCATAGGTTAATGTATACTCAATTAGCTGGTTTCATCTCTGTCAGCTTTGCATTTTTGACTGGGGCACCATCTTGTGACTGAATAATGCCCAGGTTAGTGTATGCTCCACCCAATAGTTATTGTTTCTGTCAGCTATGCATTTTGAACTGTTGGCTGTCATCTTGTGACTGGGGCACCGTCTTGTGACTGAATAATGCTCAGGTTAGTGTTTACTCCATCAGCTGTTTTCGTTTCTGTCAGCTTCGCATTTTTGCAACACAGGCTCATTGTGAAAACGTAGCCCTGCGGACATTTCTGGAGACAGCAAATTACGTAGGCAGAGGTACATATGGCTGCATTTCATTTTTTTAAACTAAAGCTACGGGGCGGTGTGACGCCGTTCCTTTTCGCGTTTACCAGCTGACCAACCGCTTACCTCCGTATGGACGGCATTCTGGCTGCAACCAGTTTGTCCCGTCAGCACGCCACGTATGTTGGCGGATTTGAGATGCAGAGAGGAGTTGACCACGAAGACAGGGGTTCGAGTCCGGTGAAGCCGCTCTTCCAGGAAGCAGGTAAGACAAAAATAGAATCCAAAATATAAAACAAACAAGTGAAAAGCAGGGTGAGAATGTGGTAAAATCTGAAAACGTGGTAAATAAAAAAAGTCAGACGAGGGCTTTTTATTTTTTTGGATTGCTTTTGAAACGTGTTGGTTGGGTTTAGGGAAGTGGGTGGGCGGGTCAATCAATAAAATTGATTGGGTTTGGGAAGGGGGAGGGTGGGTCAGCCGATTGTTCGCTCAGTCAGTCAGAAAGTCTGTCAAAAAGTGAGTCAACAGTGGCCTCTGGTGGGTTTACGCGAGAACAGCAGGCGTGAATGGCACTTGCGAGGGAAATTTGAGATCTCAAAAAGCGTACACAGCGACCTCTGGCGGATTCGTGAAAACAAAAACTGCAGAAAAACGTGCCGCTGGGACATATTTCGCGGTCTCCAGAAATGTCCGTGGAGGTACGTTTTCAGAATGAGCTTGGGTTGCATTTTTGACTGTTTGGCGCCATCTTGTGACTGAATATTGCACAAGTTGGTGTATACTTCATCCAACTGTTTTCGTTTCTGTCAGCTTTGTGTTTTTAACTGTTTGGCCCCATCTTGTGACTGAAAAATGCGCAGGTTAACCTATGCTCCATCCAACTGTTTTCGTTTCGGTTATCTTTTTATTTTTGACTGTGTGGCACCATCTTGTGACTGAATAAGCCTCAGGTTAGTGTAAGCTCCATCTAACTGTTTTCTTTTCTGTCAGCTTTGTGTTTTTTACTGTTTGGCACCATCTTGCGACTGAATATTGCTCAAAATAGTGCATGCTCCATCCAACTGTTTTCAATTCTGTCAGCTTCGCGTTTTTGACTGTTTGGCGCCATCTTGTGACTGAATATTGCACAAGTTGGTGTATACTCCATCCAACTGTTTTCGTTTCTGTCAGCTTTGCGTTTTTGACTGTTTGGCCCCATCTTGTGACTGAATAATGCGCAGGTTAACCTATGCTCCATCCAACTGTTTTCGTTTCGGATATCTTTTTATTTTTGACTGTGTGGCACCATCTTGTGACTGAATAAGCCTCAGGTTAGTGTATGTTCCATCTAACTGTTTTCTTTTCTGTCAGCTTTGTGTTTTTTATTGTTTGGCACCATCTTGCAACTGAATATTGCTCAAAATAGTGCATGCTCCATCCAACTGTTTTCAATTCTGTCAGCTTCGCGTTTTTAACTGTTTGGCGCCATCTTGAGACTGAATATTGTACAAGTTAGTGTATGCTCCATCCAACGGTTTTTAATATTTTTAATACTTCTTTTAATATGGAAAATATTCTTTCTATCGCTTGCCGTTGCTTTAATTCAGAACATGACTTAAATGAGGCTTTAAGGTTCGATAGTTAGGTACACTTTTGTTTATGTTGTCAATCTGGCAACCTGCGCTTGCATGTGTTTTGAACCAGATGTGCAATACCTAATTCAACCACTGGGTGTCAAACTTACATACTGCACAGTTAATGCAGGCCTTGAAATCAAAGCTAAGGATAATTACTTGCTGTAAGCAATACACCTTTAAACTAAAACAACATGCAAATTTAACTAATGATTTGAATTACTCAAAATTATGCCAGCAGCTGCAGGTACTCATTACCTTCCTAAAACATTCAATTCTGTCCATTTTCAGCGTGGTTCCATGCTCCATTGGCTCATCTGGACACGATGGATCGTCCCCAACTCTTGCTCTACAGAACACAAGGCCGGTTCCTCTCTTCCCGTCTGTTAGAGTTGCTGGATGGCCTCGACTCTGTCCAAGTCTCCCCATTTGTTATGAATAGCCCCTACATCCTGGCACATACATGCGCTTTCAGCCACTCGCTGGGTCTTAATCAAGGTTGGCATGGGGAACATAACAGGTGAGCTCTGCTAATGACAACGATTACAAAGGGCCCTGCAGTGGAGAGATGGGCTTGAGGCACAACCAATGGCTGGACACTCATTCTGATGGAGGTTTTGCCCTTCTGAATACCAGACGTGTTTTGGTTTGGCTCTTATCTTCGCTCTATTGAGGATTTTTCTGAGTGCCATGTGGTCCCTGATGCACCAAGACAGCTGGGGAAGCAGATCTTAAGTGAGGAAAATTTAGCTGGAGCTAATGGTCAGGAGATAATACCTACATGACAATATAATAGATTCATTGTGATTTCTGTTTTGCAGAATAATAGCAGTATGACAATGCAAACAGAAATGTCACTATGGGTGGGTCAGAGGTGAAGAAAGTACACAAATCAAATGCTGGAGTGAAAGTACCCCAAAACAGGCTTATTCTGAAAACATAGCCCTATATGAATTTCTGGAGATCACGAATTATGTAGCCAGAAGTACATATGGCTGCATTTCGTCTTTGAAATGAACGCTACGAAGTGGTATAACGGCATATCTTTTCATGATTACCAATTGATTGCTTATCTCCATATGGACAGCTTTTCCGCTGTTATCAGTTTGTCCAGTTATTCACCCCATACATCGGCAGACTTGTGACGTTGAGCAGAGTTGACCGTGAAGACCCGGAAGAACGGTTTCAGAAAGCAGGTAAGAAAAAAACGAAAGCCAAAAAATTAAATAAACAAGTAAATAACAGGGTGAGAATGTGGTAAAATCTGATAACATGGTAAAAATCAGGCGAGGGCTTTTCTTTTTCTGGATTGCTTTTGAAAACACTGTCGGTTGGCTTTAGGGAAGTGGGTGGACGGGTCAATCGGTGCTTTCGAAAACACTATCGTTTTGGTTTAGGGAAGGAGGAGGGTGGGTCAGTCGATCAGTCAGTCAGTCAGTCAGCCAACAGCAGCCTCTGGTAGATTTACACAAGAAGAGCACTCGCGAGAGAAATTTGAGATCTCAAAAAGCGACCTCTAGTGGATTCTAAAAAAAAAAAAAACTCAAAAAATAAAAACATAGCTCCTGAAAAGTATGTGGCACTCTCCAGAAATGTATAAATGGGTAAATTTTCGGAATGGGCCAGGGTTGGAAAGTACAGATACACCCAAATTAAAGTTTATTATAGTTGTGTCATGAAATGTGTCATTTATTTTTACCTCAACTACAGTAAAATGTCATTAAATGTTTCATATTATAAAAATGCTGTTATAATATTATTTGGGGGTATTGACACATTTAATGGGAATTTTAATTACAAAATCTGTTTGTTCCACTGAAAAATAAAATGTAATTAGAAAAATATTCATGACATAGTTATAATGGCTTCATGACAATCATGTTTATGACAGATCTATGCCAAGTTATGATCAGTTACGATCTGTGACGAGTTCAATTTAGCTACTGAATGTCTTTGACCCAATGGGGTAAGCAAAACCTGTCTAGAAAATGTTTCTTAATTTAAGAATTTTTATGTATCTGAACTAGAAACAAGTCAACAATTCTAAGTAAGAAAAGTCAGTGCCTCATTTGTGAATTGCGAGGGGTCCCGGAACAAATCAGGGTAACGGATCCGGCATGTTACCCGAGGATGGAGAGGTGTTGTGCACGATCGTGTGGGGGTGGGTGTTGCGGACAAATGATGAAAGTGAAGAGCAGGGGGTTGTCACGGACGAAGGTGAAGAGGGTTGGGGAGTCGCAGAAGAAAGTGAAAGTGAACAGTGGACCGGGGAGGAGGGCGGTTGAGGAGGAGGATCGGTAAAATGAGGTGCCGGATCAGATTTCAGAGGTTCCGGATCCGGCATGTTCCGGCACAAATGAAGCCCTGCTAGAAGTTCCCGGATTATCTACTACATCCAGTGACATTCTGAAGAGCGTATCCGATGGATGCTACCCTTTGTCAAGAGAATTAATGAATAGGAGTATATGGTCACTGCTAGGGATACAGCTTAAACAAACAAGAAGTTAAGAAGAATTATTCCTATTATTTATTACATTATTCATGTTTTATTACTGTCTACCACTACCTAAACTGAGCATCAGGTTTCTTGACCTTAACTACAGTGGTACAAACTTAATTGAAATCTCATAAAATGTCTCTAAATATTAATGACACTGTTATCAAATGATTTGAGAGTAGTGACTTTTTTTATTGGAATTGTAATGACAAATTCAGTTTGTTCCACTGAAAAAAGTAATGAGAAAAATGTTCATGACACAGTTGAATTGGCTTCATGACAATCATGTTTATGACAGATCTATGACAAGTTACGTTGTCTTGGCAATGTAAAGTTGGCATGAACAAGACAAAGACAGGTTATGATGTAGTTGTTTATGTTAAGATGCCATAACAAAGACAAACAATGTCACCTTTGCATTTAAAATGACAAAACTGAGCCAATGACTCTTAATAAAAGTTGTTATAAGCATGCATAAAATCGATCGAAATTGCAAACATCCTCCCCCCCAAGGCCCCAAGTACTGAATTTTGTGTTATTATGCTTTGTTTCTATTTTAGGCATGTTTTTTTAAACATTCTGTCAAGAATTCTGGCACATTTTACGGTGATGTTGATTAATGTGCGTGTCTCCAGAAACGTCCGTGGAGGTACGTTTTTAGAATGAGCCTGGGTTGGATTGACCAGCTCCCACCCACTTCCCCAAACCCAACCGACAGTGTTTTCAAAAGCAATCCTGAAAAAGAAATGCTTTTGCGACCGCCAGATTTTTACCACGTTTTCACCCTGTTATTTACTTGTTTATTTTATTTTTGGATTTTGTTTTTGTCTTACCTGCTTTCTGGAACCGTTCTTCAAACCACAT
>NC_079445.1:4544050-4701550 GCF_903798145.1 Danio aesculapii | reverse complement strand
CTGATGGCACTCTTATTGCTGGGTGTTGGTATTTGCCCATCACAGTTACTGTGCGTCAGTCATAAAGGCCCAAATGAAATATAGAGCAGAGTTTGAAACAGATTGAGAAAAGTATAGAGAAACATTTATTGTTTTGATTGTGACCTGGCTGAACTTAAACTCAACTCTGCTTCAAACCACAGATCTTTTGTACTGAGGCCTTTCTGCTCTTAAAGTAATATGGGTGTTATCTTATTGCTTTTAGAAAATGGTAACTACTCAGTATAACTCTTAAAGCCAAACATTAAAGTGGAGCTATTATGCAATAATCACTTTTATAAGGGGTTTAAACACAGTTGTGTGACAATCACACTTCAAAAAAAAAAATAAATAAATCCCTCGTTAGCATAAACAGCCCTGAGTGAGAAGCAGCCGTCACCCATTAGAGTTTTAAAGCTGTGGTCACACTGCACTTTTCTCCTCATAGACTTCCATTCATACGCATGCAAATGCTTAAGACCAGAAACGCAAGTCAAGTTTCGAAGTTCACAGCATTGCAAAGTTCAAGCTTGGTGAACTTGGTGAACTTTGAACTGTGAAATCGCACCACTTGACCATGTGAGACTAATCGAGGATCAAAACAGGACAGAAACAGGACAGAAAAATCTGGACAGAAATTTAAAAATGGAGCAATCGCTCACTTTTTTAAATGTCTAATCATCTTTTTTTAATCCCGCCCCCTTTTGCAGCACCATGGTCAGAATTTCGCATGCTCAAATTCTAGTTTGACCGCAGCTTAAGTCTGCTGCAATGCTAACACATGGGCATTTGTTAACATCAATGAATGTGACTAACCTAAACACAAGACAGAAGGAAACCAAACAAGGCAAGGGTGAACATAGTTAGAAACAATGGAAATAAACAGGAACAAAAAAAAGGAACTAAAATTAAAAGTTATTTAAGACCAGTAAATAAAAAACTAGAAACTCAGGCTGCATCTGAAATCACCCTATATACCATCATTCACTATTCCCCACATTAGTCCACTAAATAGTCAATTTCATTCACTCATTTTCTTTTCAGCTTAGTCAATTTATTAATCAGAGATCATGGCTGCTGAATGAACAACCAACTTATCCAGCATATGTTTTATGCAGCGGATGCCCTTCGAGCTGCAACCCATCACTGTAAAACACCCATACACTCTCATTTACAAACATAGACTATGGACAATTTAGCTTACCCAATTCACCTATAGTGCATGCCTTTGGACTGTGGAGGAAACCCACGCCAACACAGAGAGAACATACAAATTCCACACAGAAATGCCAACTGACCAAGCAGAGGCTCGAAACAGCAACCTTCTTGTTGTGAAGCCGCCCTAAATTGTCAATTTAAAGAAGTGAAATAAAAGAAGTTCAAGTGCATTCAAGCGCTGAGTGCACTGGAAGGGATAACAGTTTGTTTGTGCTTTACTGGTTGATTAAAAAACGATAAATGAATTAAAATAAAAATGTTAAATTAACAATTAAATAATAGTTTATTTGGAATCATACACTGTTAGGATTCAGCTGTAGATGCCATCTTGTGGTCAGAGGAGGGAATTCATTAGAAACTCCATTTGAATTTGAATTTACTACACGACCATTAGAAAAGTTTATTCTTTATAGTGAGAATGTGAGTAGTATGAATGGAATTCAGACATCCTACATCTGGCATTTGTCATCATCACATGACCAACCTGCATCAGTTGTGTCGCTTCACTTCCATTCATGAATTCTTTTGCATTGCATCATCATGGTTTCGGACTTGCTGCTCCCTCAAATAGTGCATTATTTAAGGTTACAGATACAGCCTAACATTCTTAACAGTGACTGTTTACATGGACATCAGTAACTGAATTATTTGCCTTAATCTGAATGAGACAATAATATGATTATGGTGTTTATATGACTTGCTTTTTTAATGTTGTGAAGCTGCCCTAAATAGTCAATTTTTATCAGTCAACTTTATATCAATCAAGATATAAAGAAACCAAACAAGGCACAGGTGAACTTAGTTAGAAACAATGGAAATAAACAGGAACAAAAAAGGAACTAAAATTAAAAGTTATTTAACATCAGCAAATAAAGGACTAGAAACTAAGGCTGTATCTGAAATTACCCTATATACCCTCATTCACTATTCCCTACATTAGTCCACTAAATAGTCAAATAAAGAAGTGAAATAAAATTTAGGGCAACGCAGTGGCACAGTAAGTAGTGCTGTTGCCTCACAGCAAGAAGGTTGCTGGTTCGAGCCTCGGCTGGGTCAGTTGGCGTTTCTGTGTGGAGTTTGCATGTTCTCCCTGCGTTCGCGTGGGTTTCCTCCTGGTCCTCTGGTTTCCCCCACAGTCTGAAGACATGGGGTACAGGTGAATTGGGAAGGCTAAGTGAAGTTTCATAAACTAATTTCGAGAGGAGCACGTGATATGATTGAGCACGTCTGGCCACTCATCTGTAATCAGTAATAATCCAATCAGAGTGATCCTAGTTTACTATAAATGGATCATTTTCTCCCTTCTGTTTCTATCTTCGTTTGGAAGAATCCCCCCTTCCACCCCATCTCCTCCTTTTCCTCCCTTTTCTAAAGGGGGAGCTCTCGAGACCTACCTGATCTCGGATCTCCTGATATGCTTATCGACCGGGCGGGAGCCCTGGGCTCAAATATCTCCGAGCTGAGGGTTCTCTCCCGGCACAGCATGCCAAACCTGCTTTTTACGCCAAGCATATCTAAGTGGGAACTCTTGAAATTGTCCGTAGTGTATGAGTGTGAGTTGTGGCTGGAAGGGCATCCGCTGTGTAAAACAGGTGCTGGATAAGTTGGCGGTTCATTCCACTGTGGCGACTCCGGATTAATAAAGGGACTAAGCTGAAAAGAAAATGAATGATTGAATGAAATACAATTAGTGTTAGGTAATAAGTAAGTTGGTGTTAAGTAAGTTAGTGAATTAAAGCAGTATTAAAATTACGGATTATTGGTGTCCATGTAAACAAACACAGTAAATCTAACTTTTAAGGCTTTGCTAATGACATCACACTATTTATTTAGAGTCTATCTGCAGTTCACACTATAGTGAATCATTTATTTTCCATCTCTCTGCATGATTTATTGCCCATAGGAACAGTCAAAATACAGTTTACTTCTCAAACAAAACTCCCTGCTTAACATATTACCAAGGGAAGCCATTGATGATTGAAGTGTAACGCTTGTTTTTTTTTAAAGAGTGGGCTTTCTTTACATTCTTTCTTTGTTCCCTAATTCCTTTTTAGTACATGTCTGCTGTCTTTAATGTCAGAGGCCAACTCAATCTATCCGTGGCTGCAGCCGGTCTTATTCCCGGGTGGTTTTCCGTCTTTGACGTGTTTGAGAGAAGCTGTCAGGGAGGTCTCTTGCCGTTAAGTCATCTGTCATGTCCGGACAGAAGCTTGCTCGTCACTTGTCATTTGTATCTCCTCACTTTTCTACAGAGACTTTATCTCTGTCATACATGCCAGAATTGATTTCGACCACAAGGCTGCTTGGAGTCAGGTGTTCATATGTTGTGCGGTTCCCATTTCAAGTGCTTGTTCTGATCTATGCTGAGATACGCCTGAACATGTAGCCAGCTACACTGAAAAAAAAAAAGACTTCGTGTGGTGTGGTAAAATCTAATACGTTTACTGTCATCATTTTTAAATGTCAAGGATAACTAGAATTTCCCAAGTAAAATATTTAATATTTACACATTTAATTGATATAATAAATGAAATTAGTGGAAAGAGTTCATTTATTATTTCATTTTCCTTCAACTTGGAAAGAGCCCATTATTCATCAGGGGTCACCACAGCAGAATGAACCACCAACTATTCTGGCATATGTTTTACGCCGCGGATGCCCTTCCAGCAGTGAAAAGAGTTAAATATTAATACCATTTACTGTTGCAAACCTAATTACTTTAAGTAAATTTTAATAATGGAGATGTAGTATTGGGTGTGTAGTTCCCAGCATGCATTGCATGGGATTGAATAAAGAGGAGAATATTTTGAAACACAACAGCAATCTTATGCTGTGTTCACACCAGATGCGGCATGTCCAAATAAATCATGTTATTCACTGGTGAACATGTTGAGTCGCTTCATTCGCGTGTAAAATTCACTTCACAATAGACGCGGATACGTATTGTGGGTTGGACTTCTGTCTGCACGGTGTTGTGTTTCGTCTGGTGCAAACAGCCAAATTGCTTATCACTGCAAATCTCATCAGGTAGCATTTTGTTAGGACACTGGGTTACAATGTCACCT
Source organism: Danio aesculapii (assembly GCF_903798145.1). Classification (NCBI taxonomy): domain Eukaryota; kingdom Metazoa; phylum Chordata; class Actinopteri; order Cypriniformes; family Danionidae; genus Danio; species Danio aesculapii. The sequence goes on along the minus strand of NC_079445.1, from coordinate 4,697,249 downwards.
GCTCACCTAATGTTTACGTTCATATTAATTATATTATTTGCTAATTAATAACCACCTCATGTGGAACTCTGAATCTGTGTGTTACTTCGGAGGCTGTTACTGTCCGCCGGAGGTTGCATTTTTGGTCGCGGACACACACTTTGAGAGCCATCATGACTGAATGAATGAAACATGATGTTTTCCACCAAGGTAACCCGGGGTGCTGAAATATAATTAGCCAAAGTGGCATTGGACAAGTTAAAACAAAGACTTTCCGCCAATTAACACACATTTTCAAAGCAGAATATCTGACTTAGCATTGTTTAGATTAACAAGAATGTTCACTTAGCATGTTTCTTAAATATCTGCAAACATATTATGGCATTTGTATGCCTTAGAAGAGTCAAAAACGTACACACAGCACCTTTAAATTATGTACTAATTTGTAACTAAACAGATTTGCTAAAATTACTTGATTAATTTAAATAAATGTTCTGTTAAATATTAAGTAAATTTAACATGATATTGACAAGTTAGCTATAATTGTTACAAGATTTTATCAAGTAAATCTTAAGAGTTATTTTTTTTACTGCATGTGCATGTGTGTATGTGTGTGTGTGTCTTTGTGTTCATACAACAGGATGAAAACAAGCCACTGACTGAAAATATTGTTTCTTTTTTTGGTATATTCCAATCAGTCTCTTGCTATGCGTACTTCACACCTCCAATTAAGACGCGAGTTGTCATTCCAGGTTAGATTCATTGCAAATATGTGTCCCTGCTTTACATAAATCAAATCAGAAATGAACTCATTACATTCCTAAACTCACAGTTTATGTTGCCACCAACTTGAAGGTGCTCTTGCGATATGTATTTATGTAGGTGAAAATTAAAATCGCTGTCATTCCAAAGTAAATAAAAGAATCAGTTTTTCAGTTTGTCAAACAGCTTGACGTAAAAGCAAACAGATAAACAAAAAGGAACACAGTTTCAGTCATTTTAGTTCTTCTTTTCACTCTCTCTTTCCCTTATTTAATTTGACATAAAGTGAAGTAGTTCACAACTGCTTTTATCAAATCTAAAATATGTAAATACAGCCTGATCTCATGAGGAAACGTAAGTATTTTACGTTTTATCAGTTTAGTGGCTAATTCTTACAAGTTCAGTCGTACGAAAATGTAAACTTTTTAAAAGGAGGCGTGGCACCTAACCCCACCCCAAACCCCAACCGTCATTGGGTGATGAGCAAATCGTACTAAATTGTACCAATTAGATCGTACGAATTCAGTTAAGTTACGAATTGCCGTGAGATTATGTTGGTATATACAGTGGGGGAAATAAGTATTGAGCATGTTTTCTCATAAGGCATATTTCTAAAGGTGCTGTTGACTTGAAATTTTCACCGGATGTTGGTAACAACCACAGAAATCCGTATATGCAAACAAAACAAATCTAATTAGTTTACAAATGAAGTTGTGTAGAAAAATGAAATTATGCTGTGAAAAATATTGAACACATGAAGAAAGGGAGGTGTAGAAAGGCAGTGAAAGCCCAGACAGCAGCTGAAGTCTCTCAGTAGTCATTCAGCAACCCCCTGGCCTTCGTCAGTGTATATTAGTTGCTTCAATCTAACATCTACATTACCAGGATGATAAGGATGAAACCAGGGTGGACATTTCATCAAGACAATGATCCAAAACACAGCCAAGGAAACTCTCAAATAGTTTCAGAGAAAGAAAATCAAGCTGGAAAATGGCCCATGCAATCACCCAACTCCAGTCCAATAGAAAATACAAAATAAAGATCAGATTTGATAGACGACACCCACAGAACCATTAAGATTTTTACACTAAATTCACATGAAAATCACACCCGGGCAATGCACATGACTTCATTTTCCATATGAGAGACGTCTTTAAGCTGCCATCAGCAAAAAAAAAAAAGCCTTTTATATAAAGTGTCACATCCATTTCAGTAGTTCAGTACTTTCCCCTTGTGTCATTTTATTGTTATTACACAGAACAAATTTTTCAGAATAATTTTTTTTTGTTTTGTTTTATTTTTATTAGTGGTGGGCTATAATCGTCCCACCATGTAACGTGCTGCGTTAACGCAAGACTTTTATCGCGTGATAAAAAAAAAATATCGCCGTTAATCTATTCTCAAAGTTGGGTTGGGAGCTGGGTCTAGCTATTCACCTTGATAGTTTAGCGCGGATGTATACCTGACCGGTGAGCCGGCTGACAAAAAAGTGCTCTTCTGGATCAAATCAGCAGGATGCCTGACTTTAACTGCAGTTCGGCAGTTTCACTTTAACTCATAAACATTTCATTCATGTAGTTCATAGTTTAATTGCGGTGTTTACTTCAATAATGCCACTAATATATGCATACTCCACTGTTAACCTTTCCTCTTTGTCTCTTTGTTGTGTTAGAGATAGCGGGGGAGATTCTTTTAATACTCCAGGCCCGAAGAATATTAGTTTCGGGGTTAACTCCCTTTTCTTTTCGTTGCAGCCGGTGAATGAATGAGGACACACGCAACTTGGTTCAATCATTTATTACTCTCCGTGTGGTACAACAAAATCAGTCACCAAAGAGGAAACATCACTGAAAACAGTCTCATTGCGAAAAACTGCTCCTCTTTTCTGTCTCTCCCTCTCTGCTCCACACACACCACAAAACTGCAGCATCGCCCCTTAAAGGACTCGCACATTTTACAACACCACGTTAATTCCATTTCTGTTTAGTTCAGTGAAGACTTTAGTCGGATTAAGGTGATCAAAAATCACTGTTTGGAGCTTATGTTGGCCTACAGTTCATAATTATCTTATTGAACATCATTTATTTTCATCACCAATTATCATAGTAGAACAGTTAGAGATAAGCCCCTGGTCTAATGCGCCACCTGGCTTAAGAAACCCGTTTTCAAAGACTTATTATTTGGGTAGCAAACATATTCTGAATGCCTTCAGCAGAATTCAAATGAGCCATTTTAATCTAGATTCATCTTGATTAATTTCGAGATATATATATATTTATTATTTTTTTTTATTATTTTTTTTTATGCATTTAAGTTGCAATATGGGATCTTAATCTTTATTCCAAAAACATTTTTGATGTTGAAACGTTTCTAAAAATTTAATTCATTGACATTTTTAATAGTTTGAATACACTATTATATTGCCAATATAGTTCTTATTTGTATATATTTTATTTCTTATATAACATATTATCTCAAAACTACTAAAAAGGCCAACAAAAGTCACTTTTTACTAAACTGCAGAGTTGAATTTTCAACATCAAAAGTTGACAGAGCGGAAACCAAGGTCCCATAATGTAATTTATAACTGGGGATGTCCAGATCACACGGTTTCAGACAATTTGGTATCGGTTTAGTAATAGCTCATAACCAGGTATTATATACTGATGTCATTTATCTCATATGCACTATGTTGCAGTAGAATACAGCTAAGGAGGCGTTCAAGAGTATTTAAATCGCAGAAACTGTGTACAATTCACTGTGTGTGTTTGCTGGAGAGTCATTCACTGACACTGAAGTTACAGCGGAAGACCCTATTTCACTCCCATAGAGAAAATGAAAGTAAACTTAATTTCTCTCTCTCTCACTGTGGCCCCTTTGATCTGCTGGCGTGATGTTTCCTGTACTGTTACAGCGACACTTGTGGATCCAGACACAAGCATCTCTGCAGAATGTTTTTTTCCACCGCGTCTATTATGGATCAGCTGTGATTGCCAGTGCTGTTTATCAGCGTCACTCATCGGTGAACAGCGCCAGCGTAAGAGTCAATCGCAACCCTTTCTGTTGAGCGTGTGACAATCATAGGCGTTTTACAACTCGCTTGACAACGCACAAGCGGGATGATATTTAAGTTTATTTATTTGCTTTAAGGGCTCATGTTGTTCTGTGCATGTACACAGTAAAAAAATGAATTCGTAAAATTTACGGTAAAAAAACGGCAGCTGTGGTTGCCAGTATTTCACTGTAAAAAATACAGTACAAACCATAAAAGTAATTCCTAATTTTTACAGTAAAATACCATATTTCATTAATTTATAGAGGTAATATGCGTGTATTTTGAATTACCAACATCTACACATCTTTTGTTACACAGATAGACACATTAACACAGCCATATGCAGGTGGTGATGAGAAAGTTACATAATGAAACATCTACTAAACACCAGTAACATGCATAAAATTAAAGTCATGAAATAAACATTATTTATCAACATTAGATGTACCATAAATCTCTAATGTACATAACTGATGAAGAAACAGCTTAAAAGATCCATATTAATATCAATAAACATTATCCATGTACAGTTATTCGCCGTATATATTAAGGAAATATCAGGTTACAGATTTTTACTGTAGCATTTTACTGTTGTTTACTGTTGAAATCACTGCCACTTTTTACAGTGTAGTTGAGTTTTGTTAGAGCAGGTTCTTTGAGCAGGTCAAATTAAAGATACAGATCGTATGTCTGACTGCTTGTATTGAAGGACAATACTGTATTACAAATACATATTAAATATATTTTAAAATTATACATTTTAATACAAGAATTATTAGCTACCTCACAGAAGTGCTCTGTTTGTTACAGAGTTGTAGAATGTTAAAATAAGGTGAATTAAATAAAACATAAGGAACATCCTGGATCTGTTTCTTCACTCTTCTTTATTCTTTTTCATGTATTATAGAAATTTCGGTATCGATAATCATAATAAACGGAAAATACCTGTGAATATACGAAATATGGAAATGATAAAGCACTTGCAGATTATTGTTCTTTAGCTGAAACACTTTCTACTCTATATATTTGTATAATAATAATAATAAAAGTAATAGATTATTTATTTATTTATTTATTTATTTATTTATTTATTTATTTGTTCTTTGATTCATTTATTTTGCTTTAATTACTTCTATTATCCTATTTATCTCCAAATAATCAAACGTAATACACATGTAAAGCAGTTATGGTAACTAATATAATCGTTTTTTCTGTATGAACAGCTTATGCAATATTTAGATTTGATCACTTTTATCAATTTTATAAATATGTTATTATTTGTTTACATAAATACATTCATTCATTCATTTTCTTTTCTGCTTAGTTCCTTTATTAAATAGCGGTCGCCACCGCCAACTTACCCAGCATATGTTTTACGCAGCGGATGCCCTTCCAGCTGCAACCCATCACTGGAAAACACCCATGCACTCTCCTTCACACACATAAATTACGGACAATATAGCTTACCCAATTCACCTAGCGCATGTCAAACCCATGTGAATGCAGGGAGAACATGCAAACTCCAAACAGAAGCACCAACTGACCCAGCCGAGGTTCAAACCAGTGACCTTCTTGCTGTGAGGTGACAGCACTACCTACTGCGCCACTGTCTCGCCCCAAATAAACACATTTTATACCATTAATTTATTTTACATTAATTTAATTTAGAACAATATTCATTAAAACGCAGGGAGAACATGCAAACTCCACACAGAAACGCCAACAGACCCAGCCGAAGCTTGAACCAGCGACCTTATTGCTTTGAGACATAAAAAACATAAACAGATGACAAACCTTTTCATGCTTAGGGGTATAGTGTTGGGATAGGGCCATATAATATACACTATAAAATACATTACTTCAACGGAGAGTCCTCATAAACCACCAAAACCAACATGTTTGTGTGCGCGTGCAAAATCTGTGTCCCGAACAAAAACCAGAAGACTAAAGGGCAGACGTATTAAATGCTATTTGTGGGGGCTGCATGTTTGATGTACATTTGCCATCTTGTTCTGTCACAAACAAAGCTCTTGACAGGTTGGGCTCCACTCCAGGTGTGAAATTGGTTGATTGGAAGAAATGGCCCACTCTTCTGCCATCAGCCCCGGTGGTCTCTTCAACAAATGAGACGTCCCCCACTGACTATAACGCACAGCTCCGATTACAATTACCTCTCCCACAGCCCAGCCTTTTAACAGCATATAGTTCAATAATTTGATAATACTATTAATATTTCTTCTTGAAGGTCTCTACCTGACCTTGTACCTTATATACACGTCAAGAGAATGCTAGCGGTAAGGCTTTCTCTTAGAGCAATTATTCACAATGTGCTAGCCTAATTCACCTATTATGCCCTGTGCCATTTTTAGCGAATAGGAAGGAGATAATATTGCTTTCATTCCAGTCTGCCTACAGTAGCTAAATAGTGTGTGTAGGAGAGAGTGAAAATAACGCCAAAACCAAGAGCTGGCTATCTACAATACACTGTATTTTGAAGCATTGTGCAGCACAGGTGCATTTCAGAGCTGTTTGAATGTAACATTATGTTTTCTGACACATTACGGACAAAGTAACGCTCGCACGATGCTTATTTGTTGCCCACTGTTGCATTTCATGGATATTTCACTCATTGTACTTGTGTTTCACATCTATTGCAGCATATTGCACATGCACAGCATTTAAAAACTGCCCAAGTTTTTTAAAAAAGTTCATCTTAAATATTTATCTATATAGCAGTTGAATCAATTTAATGGGACACTCCGTCGGCGCAATAGCCTAGTGGTTAGAGCGTCGACATATGGTGCAGTAGCTCGTCAGGGCGTCGCGAGTTCGAATCCCGGCTCGAGGACATTTCCCTATGGAATAATTGCACACTGTACATGAATAAAACTTTTATTGTTGTTATTGATAAACGTTACTTTAGCAACACGAACTTACTTCAAGCTGCCCTGAGGGACAAGCTGAGGTGGAAGATGATGGCACCGCTCCGTGTCTCTCCCGTGTCTCATCTTTAGAAACTAAGAGACGACCGTAGGTAAAATACTAACATTAATACTTAACATAAAGCACGACGTATTGCACACCGCAACAACTTTCCGATATGCGCGCCACTGACGTCACCGTCTGTGCTTCCAGGTCAGAGAGCAACTGTCCATCAAAAGCTCATTAGCCAATCAGTGTAGATTGCTGTTAAGCCCGCCCCCACGAGAAGTTTGTGCCAAAACAGCAAACGAAAATTTACGAAGCGCAAGCGAAAACTGTGGCAACGCATTCAAAATCCATGATTCGCGAAAACGATTCTTTGAAAATCGTTAACAAAGAATGAAGCATATTTGAAGAGCATGTTAAATTCGTGCGACTGAGTTCATTTTTTTGTTTTCATTGTGTTTTTCTTCTTTTGCAGTGGCATATTTTTGATCGTTTCTTGGAAAGTTACGTTCAGTTTTATAAAGTTACGTTCATTCTTATTGGCACAAAAATTATTCCATATTTCCCTACCCTACCCCCCTCTCTCTCCAACTTCGCTTCCTGTCCTAAATACTGTCTTATCTAATGAAGGCAAAATGGCCAAAAATAAATCTTTAAAAAAAAAAGGGGACACTCCAATTTCATTGATAATAGGCTTATTTTTCAAGTCACCAGTCTAATAGTTGAGTTTACCATTTTTGTATGCATTTAATCCAGTCAAAATAGTCCAATGCTGCATAATAAATATACTGTATGTAATATCCATGGTACAGTTATTGTCAGTAGTGTAGCTCTCACATGTAAACGTTTTTAATAAACAGTTTTTTATTAATCATCACAGCAAATTTGTAACCACAACTTGTATGTGGTTAGCAAATGAAATGTCTAGACAATTCGTAACTTTTTAAATTAGTTGCTGATTTATATTCGTCAAGTCTCGTATTGATTTTAAGACATTGATTTTAACATATAAAGCGGTTCATGGTTCTGCTCCAGGTTACATTTGTGACCTGATATCCATTTCCTCTTCCTCTCGCTGTCTACGCTCTGCCTCAAGTACTACGCTGTTTCGGCCTCGCTGCAAACTCAGCACCGTGGGAGCTAGGGCGTTCTCTTTCCGTGCTCCCAAACTGTGGAATGCTCCTCCCACTAACATTAGGAATGCCGGTTTATTGGACGCTTTTAAAAAGCTACTTAAAACTCATATTTTTAATTTGTGATATCTCTTTTATTCTTACTGTGTTTTTATTGTATTTTTTTTTTAATTGTTTACTGTGCTTTGTTTTTTTTACTTGCTTGTAAGCGCTTTGGGTTTTAGAAAAGCGCGTTATAAATAAAATATATTATTATTATTATATTAATTTGTACAATCTCATTTATGCATTTAAGTATGATTTGTTCATCCCCCAATGAGAAGTAGTTTTGGGGGTGGGATTTTGGGATTTTTAAATTGCATGTGTTACGCCCCGTCTAGGGGTAAGGACGCAACATGAAAGGGAAGACTACACACACAATGCTGCTTAAGAAAATATATAAAGATTTTTATTTTCACAATTATTTTCTCAAACAAAATTTGTCTCCTTTCCAACTTCAGGAGCTGACATGGCCAAAACAATCTAAATCCCCTCTAAATTCCCTATTTTCAGCAAAAAGAAAGAAAATAAAATACACTTTCTTACCTTACTCCCTTGTCCACAAAAACAATCAATTAAGAAAAGTACAAAAGAAAATGGCGTCAAGCTCCCTACTACTATGTACAAATATTTACAATCAGCAAACAAATCCAAAGGGGCAAAACATCAGAGTAGTCACTTAACAGGCAGAGTTCAGATTTTCAATGGCAATAAAGCAAGGGTAATGCACTAAATATTTGCACAAACTCCAATTCAACTAATCTAACTAACAAAAGACGCAACTTCTTTCTGTAAGCATAGACACACCACTACCAACCACAAGTGAGCTCAAACAGCTAAACAGGAAGTGACAGAGGAAGTATTTATAGGCAGCCAGGAGAGTCAGCTGACTAATCAGGGTGTGGCATCAATTGGAGCAGGGGAGGAACCAAACAAAGGAACAAGCAGCTGCTTCCTGCAGAGAGGATTTGCTTACAATACATAAAATAGTTCTGTTTTCTCACGTGATTGGGCTGTTAAATGAAGAAGACCTACAAAATATGCCAAGTTGTAAATTGCTGATTTAAGACATTTTGTTCATTAGTTACCAATCATTGCATTTCTTGACATCACCACACAATAGCCCACAGTATTTACATGCTGCACAAACCTGCTTACATGTTGAAGGCAAGGCATTTACTGGACTTCTCTGTTAAGTCATTATAATTCCCCTTTCATTCTCAAGGGCTTATATTTTAGCAGCGCATATTCATCTGTTCTGACAGCTGTCGGAGTGGTTATGTATTTACTCAGCCTTGTCCACAGCAATCTCCCGTTATAGCTGCACGGGAGAGAGTTTTCATGGAAATGAGCCAGTTTAATTGGTCCCGGAGTTATTTGCATAACAAACCTAATAATAATGAATGGGGACCGATCGTCAACAGAGTCTTGCATTTCATAATATTAATAAGCAGGTTGCAAATTGCTATTATTGCGGTACATTTGTTGCGGCTAGAGCATTTGATTATCACAGAAGGCTGAGATTTCAGGTCGTTTGCCCGTCAGAACGAGGTTGGGCTCCTGTCATTGTCGTTACCAATTATGCGCTGGCAGTTGGCAGGAGCGTCGGAAACTGAACTCTGATATCTGTCATAAGCAATAATGAGGAAATGAGGCAGGTCATCTGGAAGGACAGTTAGCTTCGATTAGAGAAGTAAATCATCAGTTTCCTGGATTTATTTGTGTGCGGAGAAAGGAGGCTGACAAAGAATAACATCTCGCCAAACAGATGCGCTGGAAACACTTTACTCTCTTTCTTATGACTATGGAAGCACATTTGGCCATTCTTTTAGGCTATATATAACCAAATGTTTTCAGAATTAAATTGTACATTTATTTCCTCGATGACTTTTATGTTTTATTCTATTTATTTATGTATTTGTTTGTTTATTTGTTTGTTTTTTTATTAAAAAAAACTGTAGATAAAATCCGTAATGGGGTGCCGGAAATAAACTGTAAAATAACAGCCGTTAAATTACAGAAATTTACTGTAAATAAGGTTGAATTACAGAAATTTACCAGAAATTTAAGGAAATTTCTGTAATTTATTGTCTGTAAATTTCTGTAATTTAACGGCCGGTAAATAAACCGTAAAATTACGGATCTTTTTACAGTGTATATACACACAACTGTTCTGTCTGGTTCTCGAATCTGATTGGTTAATAGCCATGCAATATTCTGCAATAACAATAACAGCACTCGTCCAGCCTCTTTACCCTTGTGTATTACTCCACCCACACAGAGTGACAGCAGATCAATAAACTCACTACAGTTTGACAAATATTGCTGCTGTTGGATAACATAATGTACTTTTGAGGCTTTTTAGGCGAGAATGCAGTTGTTTAGATTACCACTATGCAGTTTATTTCTAAGGATAGTGTTTATATTAAATATTTATAATTTCAGAGATTCAGTGCGTCAGTGGCCATCAGCCTGTCATTGAGAAGAGCAAAGATGGATGACGTTCCACCGCAATATGGCGACAGAGACTGCATAATTTGTCCTTTGGGAAGAAAAAACTCAGCATCAAGTTAAATCAACCATTCAAATCATTCTAAAACTGATAAATGACACTCTAATTCGATCTCTCTCTCTTTTTTGTGTGTTGTTGTGCTGTATTTATACCATGGCAATTCATGCCGTTCAGCCATATAATTCAGCCATATAAATGTATATATATATATACATTTACATTTAGTCATTTAGCAGACGCTTTTATCCAAAGCGACTTACAAATGAGGACAAGGAAGCAATTTACACAACTATAAGAGCAGCAGTGAACAAGTGCTATAGACAAGTTTCAGGTGTGTAAAGTCTAAGAAGCAAAGCATTAGTAATGTGTTTTTTTTTTTTTTTTTTTTTTTTTGGAGAGAGAGAGAGAGAGAAAGAGAGAGAGAGGGCACAGTTAGTGGTATAGCCAGAGAGGCAGTTACAGATTAGGAAAGAAAGTGGAGACTATATATACATATGAGCAATCACACAAGTAGCAGTGCAATATGGCTGTATATCGTCACTGGTGGGACACTAAGGCACTCGCCTCCCACCAGTACCAATATACAGCCAGTTCGCACTGCTACTCGTGTGATATATATATATATATATATATATATATATATATATATATATATATATATATATATATATATATATATATATACTACCTGACAAAAGTCTTGTCGCCTATCCAACTTTTAGGAACAACAAATATTAATTTGACTTCTTGTTGATGATTTGGTATCAGAAGTGGCTTAAACGAATGGCAAAGGCCTCTAGATTACGATTATTTTACCAAAACAAATTAGGATCATGCCTTGATTTTTATTTATTTCGTCAGGACAGTAAGGTCTGACTATGCTTAGACAAAAGTCTTGTCACTTAACAGAAATAATGTACAGTAAAAAAGCATAGCGTCATGGTGCAGTGGAAAAAGAATTACTATTGTGTATGACTCCCCTGAGCTTGGAAGACTGCATCCATACATCTCTGCAATGACTCAAATCACTTATTAATAAAGTCATCTGGAATGGCAAAGAAAGCGTTCTTGCAGGACTCCAAGAGTTCATCAAGATTTTTTGGATTTTTTTTCAATGCCTCCTCCTCCTTCTTACCCCAGACATGCTCAATATTGGTCTGGCCAATTCTGGAGCACTTTGACCTTCTTTGCTTTCAGGAACTTTGATGTGGAGGCTGAAGTATGAGAAGGAGCGCTATCCTGCTGAAGAATTTGCCCTCTTCTGTGGTTTGTAATGTAATGGGCAGCACAAATGTCTTGATACCTCAGGCTGTTGATGTTGCCATCCACTCTGCAGATCTCTCGCACGCCCCCATACTGAATGTAACCCCAAACCATGATTTTTCCTTCACCAAACTTGACTGATATCTGTGAGAATCTTGGGCCCCATGCAGGTTCCAATAGGTCTTCTGCAGTATTTGTGATGACTAGAATGCAGTTTAACAGATGATTCATCTAAAAAATCTACCTCTTACCACTTTCAAATGATGATAGAAGTCAAGTTATTATTTGTTGCTTTTACGACTGAGATCAATGTCAAGACTTTCGTATATATATATATAAATATATATATATATATATATATATATATATATATATATATATATATATATATATATATATATATATATATATATATATATATAAATTCCTAAAAAGTAATAATCTTTCAACTTTTATACAAATAGTATAAAAGGTGAAATTTTCTCATTGTAAATAAATGTTTCCATTACTTTTCTAGTTTATTTATTTAATTGTATATTTCTATATGCTTTTTTAATTCCTTAACTGTGTCATTTCAAATGAATTATAATTATTTTTATTATTTTTTAATTATAATTAGTTTTGTTGCTCTCTTATATACCATGGACCCTAAACCAATACAACACAATATTTTTCTTTTATTTTATTTCTTGGAAAGAATGAAATAGCTTCTAAATTAAAACTTAAATAAATCTAAATAAATCGCCATTTCCTATTCAAAATTATTACCTTGGTTTATACATAGTAACCATCATTCAAAACTCTCCTCAATTTTCTTAACGGCGATAGAACAAATGAACGCGCTCCTGCACAATGGAGTGTGTGTAGTTTGAGATTGTCCAGCCAGTGTTTCTCATTGTCAATGCAGCTGACAGTTTGCTAATGACTGCTGGTGCTGAGGATGAATGCCAGTGCAGCATCCTGTTTGCGGTCAAACAGAACTTCCAAGTCATTTGTAGCTGATGGCAACATCATTTTAGCATCTGACTGCGAATTCTGAAAGACGGAAGCGGGATCTGGGTGTCTTTCCATGTGTCCAGAATGCTTAAAATGAATACCACGCTTGATCGACACCATTTTTTTCCTCATTTTAATGACTTTTAGACAATAAAGGCCATTTAGGAATGATCTACGTTCCAGCTTGTGGTGTGAGAACTCTGAATATTAATCATTTAGTTCTGTCTGGAATTTTTATGGATGTGTTGACATGCTCAAATCTAAAGCTTTAGTTCATCTACTTTTTTTTTTCTTTCCCCTGAGCCATAGAAGCCATTAGAGATGTTATCCGAAATTACAGGCTTATTAAAAAGGCCACGCAATTCCTCGCCTTTTGTGATTGTGAAATTGGCATGAATGAACGTTGGCAGTCTCTCTGCGGGTAGCGGAGGGGATCGGTGAATGAACTAATTTAACCGGCCAAATCAAGCTTTTCAATTTTCAATTGAAAGGATGTAATTCTGCATCTAGCTGGATTTTTTTTACACATTTGCATCTCTGATTTTAGCTTTTCAGATATTAATCATCTGCGGATAGCGGATGAGTCTATCAGTGCGACTGCTGAATGAATTGTGTGCTGATATCAGTCCAAATCGCATTGAATTTCACAGCTCTCAAATAACGTTCAGCATCCAAAACCTTACTGGAAGTGTATCTACATTCTCAAATCTAGATTTTGAAGTATTACTCTGGTCACAAATGCCTCCCATTTTTCTTGGGACTGTTTCTTTTTTCTTGGATATCTTACCAATCTATCCTGCTATCATCTTTTTGAAATTTTGTCCCGTTTTCGAGGCTTAACCATATAAATTGTGAGAAATAGTTTGCTCTGATCTGTATCTTAACCCCTGTCGACCTCACTTTTTAACCATAGACGTGAAAATAACGTTCAACTTAAACCAAACTTCATCTTTTTGGTGCACAGATTTAAGCTTGGTCTCATTTGAATATGAATATGAACTGTATTTTTTCCACTTTTGGCCATATTTGTAAAGTAAACAAGCAGTTTGGAGGTATTTGAGTCCAATTTAGCCTCTAAAAACATCTAAACAAAACTTTACATGTGGATTGCTGTAGCAAAGTAATTTTTTACGACTCTGGTGAGTATCCTTGCTGCAAATTAATAAATTACTGTTGCTCAGTAACATCTTTCAAAAATATCACTAGATATGGAAACCAGTCATTTTAAGCTTTTAAATGATATATAATAATAATAATAAAAAAATAAATAAATAATAATAATAATTATAATTTCTTACATTTTTAAATAGCCTTTTTCTGGACATTCAAAGTGCTTTTACACATTTTTGGGCGGAATCTCCTCATCCACCACCAGTGTGCAGCATCCACCTGGATGACACAACGGCAGCCATTTTGTGTCAGACCGCACGATATGATATGGGGATGATTAGGAGGCCATGATGGACAAAATTCTGGCATCTTTGGCCAGGATGCTAGAGTTAACCCCCTAGTCTATTTTAAAGAACATCTTTACCGGACTACAGTTTAACGGCTTAACGTCTCATCCGAAAGATTGTACTGAACAAGCAGTATAGAGTCCCGATCAGTGTTGCCAGATGTAGGACCAAGGACTTGGTCCAGGACCAAGTTTGGACACCTCTGTTTTAAAGTTTGTGTGAATCAAAATTGACAATTATTTGTTATTAAAAATGTTTGTTAAGCGGCACAACTGGTTAGCTCTGTCGCCTCACTTCAAAAAGGTTCAAGTCCTGGCTGGGCCAGTTGGCATTTCTGTGTGAAGTTTGCAGTGGAATAAACCGCCAACTATTCCAACGTATGTTTTACGCAGCGGATGCCTTTCTCACTAACTCACTATTGGGAAACACCCATATACTCTCACATTCACACACTACGGCCAATTTGTTTACCCAGTTCACCTATATCGCATGTCTTTGGACTGTGGGGGAAAGAACGAGGGTATTATATTAGGCTAATCTGTTTAATTTATTTGCGCTATTGTTTATTTTATTCTACTATTTGTAATTTCATTTATTTACCATATTACTGAGTATTTCCTCTTACTGTTGTTTATTTACAATTGACTGAATAATGAATTAACAGATCAATAACAGTAGATGTTTACGATGTATTTGGGATTGTTTTGCATCGCTCCAATTTTTGTGTTTTGGTCCTAAACTTCCAATTATCTTGGCAATTATCTTGGAGATTTCAGCTGCTGTCTGGGCTTTCACTGCCTTTCTACACCTTCCTTTCTTCATGTGTTCAATACTTTTTTCCCTGCGTCATTTCATTTTATTACACATAACTTAATTTGTACATTCATTAGTTTTGTTTTCTTTGCATATACAGATTTCTCTAGTGGATACCAACATTCAGGGAAGTTTTTTAAGTCAACAACGCCTTTAGAAATATGTATTCTGACAAAAATAGTGACGTGTTCAATACGTATTTCCCTCACTGTATATATATATTTTAGATTTGATAGAAGCAGTTGTGAACTACTTCACTTCATATAAAATTAAATGGGCAAGAGAGAGAGAGAAAAGAAGAGCTAAAATGACTGAAACTGTGTTCTTCCGTGTTTATCTGTTTGCTTTTACGTCAAGCTGTTTGACAAACTGAAAACTGATTCCTTTATTTACTTTGGAATGACATTTTAATTTTCACTTACATAAATACATCTTGCAAGAGCCCCTTCAAGTTGGTTTTCATCCTAAACTTTGCACAATTATCTTGATAAATTCGAGTAGGGATACCCATATGTCAACAGTGCAACATATGCCATCTTTATAATGGTGTACCATCCCTTATTTTCAAACCCCAATGCTAAAACGTATGCAGAGTTATGGACGTACTCAAAATTCTACCTTTGTGATGAATGCCAGCACCCAGCCGTTGGTTTTTTAAAGCCCTCCGACTTGCAGCAAGAAGGTTGCTGGTTTGAGTCCCGGCTGGGCCAGTTGGCATTTCTATGTGGAGTTTGCAGTGGAATGAACCGCTAACTATTTCAGCATATGTTTTACGCAGCATATGCCTTTCCAGCCACAACCCAGTACTGGGAAACACTCAAACACTCTGGCATTCACTCGCTATTAGCAATTTTGTTTAGCCAGTTCACCTATAGCGCATGTCTTTGGACTGGAGAAAACGAAGCCCGGAAGAATTCCACGTCAACACGGAGAGAACATGGGTATTAGATTTAATATCTTATCTGTTTAATTTATTTGCGCTATTGTTACTTTTATTCTACTATTTGTAATTTCATTTATTTACCATATTACTGACTGTTTCATCTTACTGTCGTTTATTTACAATTGAGTAAATAATGAATTAACAGATCAATAACAGAAGATGTTTACGATCATTTTGGAAGATCATTCTAAACTTCTAATTATCTTGCCAATTATCTTATATATTTTTGCTCCTGTCTGGGCTTTCACTGCCTTTCTACACCTTCCTTTATTCATGTGTTCAATACTTTTTTCCTGTGTCATTTCATTTTATCACACATATGGATTTCTCTGGTTGTTACCAACATCCAGGGAAACTTTCAAGTCAACAACACCTTTAGAAATATGTTTTCTGACAAAAATAGTGACGCGTTCAATACGTATTTCCCTCACTGTATATATATATATATATATATATATATATATATATATATATATTTTTTTTTTTTTTTTTTTTTTTTTTTTTTTTTTTTTTTAGATTTGATAGAAGCAGTTGTGAACTACTTCACTTCATATAAAATTAAATGGGCAAGAGAGAATTTTGGAAGATCATTCTAAACTTCTAATTATCTTGGCAATTATCTTAGATATTTTTGCTCCTGTCTGGGCTTTCACTGCCTTTCTACACCTTCCTTTATTCATGTGTTCAATACTTTTTTCCTGTGTCATTTCATTTTATTACATCACATATATGGATTTCTCTGGTTGTTACCAACATCCAGGGAAATTTTCAAGTCAACAACGCCTTTAGAAATCTGTTTTCTGACAAAAATAGTGACGTGTTCAATACGTATTTCACTCACTGTGTATATATATATATTAGATTTGATAGAAGCAGTTGTAAACTACTTCACTTTATATAAATTTAAATGGGCAAGAGAGAGAGAAAAGAAGAGCTAAAATGACTGAAACTGTGTTCTTCCTTGTTTATCTGTTTGCTTTTTTGTCAAGCTGTTTGACAAACTAAAAACTGATTCTTTTATTTACTTTGGAATGACATTTTGTTTTTAACCTACATAAATACCTCTTACAAGAGCACCTTCAAGTTAAACTTTGCGCAATTATCTTAATAAATTTGTCTCGCGATACCCATATGTCAACAGTGCAACATATGTCCTCTTTATAATGGTGTACCATCGCTTATTTTCAAATCCCAATGCTAAAACGTATGCAGAGGTGTGGACGGACTCGAAATTCTCCCTTTGTGATCAACGCCAGCACCCGGCAGTTGGTTTTTCAAAGCCCTCTGACTTCAATCCCTCAAAAATATCATCTGTCCGCGACGCGCCACGCCGATCTGCACCGACTTAAATTCCATTAATACAACTTTCAGTCTGATTACACAAAGCAAATGAGGACCCAGTGAGTGGTAAATTGATAGTTTAGAAAAAAAGATGAAAAATATGCGGTGGGAAAAGGAATCAAAACACTTCAAAAACAACTCCTGCAGCAGCCAAACTCATCTACATGAGAGATACGCGGCTGGTCGCTTTCTTTCCACACACACTCCAAATCACCCGCTGTGCGATGTGAATAATGTCTCCAGCTCGCCACCCCCACCGAGGGCCCGGCCCCCGTACTCCATTACGTTTATGAAGATATGTATCTGAGAGTTGTGTTGGAATATGAGGCTGGAGGAGCTGGAGGTGATACATTTCAATAAACCCATAAAGTGGGAAGTGAGTGAAGTGCACCTCCGATTTCCTTCCCCGCTAAGTTTCTTGTGTATTTTAGTCCTCTCTCGCTTCGTTTTTTTTAAAGGGGGGAATAAAAAAAGCTCTTTCATCTGACGCCGTTCGGTGGAAGCTTGAATAAATAGCTGGAGACATGCTGTAACACTGACATTTAGCCATATTTGGAGCTCGGGAAGCTGAAATGTTATCTCTGTCAACCAGCGCACCCTGATCTCACTGTTCTCTTTTTTGACTGCTTCCAACCTGGTCCGCTTCTTCTCGGCGCAAGAACTCAGACGCTAATACCCCGATGCCTCAACCCATGTCGTGGCACCTGTTTCTTTCAAATTTGTTCTGATCTTCACTTTGTTCTGCTCGAAGCTCTCGTTTGGCGGCACCTTCCTTGTTTCCAGCCACTTGACATTTACGCTAAATGCTGGCGTGCCACGGCGCATGGAAAACAAGTTTGAAAGGCGAGCCATTAAAGCTAGAAACTCCTGCCTTGGGCTGTTCCGTTTTATTAGCCTCTCTGCTATAATTGAAGGGCGGAGTAAATATGTCATTTCTCCTATAGAAAAGCCACGGTTTTACATACAGTTAGTCAAGATTGTTAGCCTTTCTTTTTCAAATATTTCTCAAACGACGTTTAAAGGTGCTGTATGTACGTTTTTGACTCTTCTAAAGCATAAAAATACAATAATATATTTGCAGATATTTAAAGAGCCCATATTATAGATGAAATAGGGTCATATTTAGGTTGTAAGGGTCTCCAACAACAGTCTAATATGCATGCAAGGTCAAACAACACTTTGATGGTCTTATAATCTGCCTTTATTTTTACCTAATTATCCCAGCGACTCCCATATGAATCGTTCAGCGATTCATTTGTACCCAAACCCGTCCTCAGCGCGAAGCTAATCTGCGCTGATTGGACCAATGACAGGCTGCTGCGATTGGTCGACGACACTGACAGGCTTCAGGGCGAGACAGAGTGAAATGCCCAGCAGATTATCAACAATATAAAAGTAGTCACAGTGTACACACGCTTCATAGTGGATTTTGGCTGCCAGTGGGTGAATGTAAATACAGACGATGGACTAGAAAATACTGACGACTAACTATTTTATCAAGCAAAAAGTCCAAGAACTGGCGAGGATATGTCCTAGCAGTCTACTTGCTCTTTTTACACACACGCACACACAGGGCCGGCGCGTCCAGAATAGAGACGGCGCGGCGGCGACACCTCCCTCCCCCTCCGCGTCCTCATTTACATCCGCGATTACAACCCTAAGATTTCAACCGCGACACCCCCTAAAGTCCTCACTTTACAAACGGGTCCCTTTGATCACCCTTTGCCTAGAGCTTTACCCTATTCAGAGACACACACACACACACATCAACCTCCTAAGAGGAGACACTCACACAAACGACCGTCCTCAGAGGAGCCACACACACACACATTACACACACACACATAGCTGACTATCCATAAACAAAGCGGCACGCGTCGCGTTTTCAACGTAGCTTTACACGCGATATGAGAATATAAAGAGTTAACCTGATACAGCACACGCGGTTACAAGTAACAAAACACAACTAAATGCATAATTTGCAAGTTAGAGTAAACGAGGCAACAATTTTAATCGCACGTACTTACACTGGTGAAATGGGGGAAGAAACTGATTCATGATCCACTGATCCTTGTTCTGACAGTCTTTACCGATCCTTCCTTTAACAAACTGATGAAGTCTTCTTTGTAAGCAGGTAGTTTCCAGAGGCTCTCGATCTGCTCAAGGCTAGGCTATATGCTAAGGTTTCATCTTTGGGTGAACTGTCAATAATCTCCATCTGCACAGCGTGACTTCATTCTACCGGTGTCTGTGTGTGTCTGTGTGTGTGTGTGTGTGTGACTTTTTTCTGTTAGTGGGCGGGGCCGCAGGTTTCAAATCTCCCGGGCTTGCGCGTGCAACTAATTGTGTTTCGTAGCTGCGTCATCGCGAAACACCTAATAACTCGTTATCAAGACGACTCGTTTGAAGCACTATGAGTCGACTCTTTTATAGATGAATCAATAGTTTTAAACACTGTACACTTACAGATTTAAGCCTTAGCTGGATATTTCACTTCACTTAGAGCTGTGTGACACACTACATGGAAGGGCATTTTCAAAAAGCCATAATATGGGCTCTTTAAGAAACATGCTAAGTGAACATTCTTGTTTATCTGAAAAAGAATTCTGAAGTCAGATATTCTGCTTTGAAAATGTGCGTTACGTGCCGGAACATCTTTCTTTGTTTTGGTCCCTTTAACCCGCCCACTGCCAGTTTAGCCAATTATATTTTAGCACCCCAGTTGTGAAAAACAGCATACTTCATTCGTTCAGTCAGAAAGGCTCTCGAAGTGTGTCCGCGACCAAAATGCGACCTCCGGTGGACAGTAGTAGTCTCCGAGATGAGGGGCAGATTCAGAGTTCCACATGAGGTGGGTATTAATTAGCAAATAACATTAATATGACAAACATAAACATTAAGTGAGCAGGTTACATTGTAACTCCGTGCCTTAACAACACGCTATGTGAGGAGATACGCAGTCACAAGCAATGTGGTCGTTTGAATACGACAGAAATTTAAATACAGCCATAGTGCACTCACTGCACTCCAACGAAGTGATAAGATTTATAACCTAATTAATACAAATCAAACCTCTTGAACATTATTAAATGCTGAATCACTGATATGTGTTGTCTTGTACTGAGTCAGTTCTAAAGTTCAATTTCAAACAGTTTATTTTATTTTCAAGATCTGCTGCTGCTTTCAGTAGTATGGCAATAAACGTTATGTTCAATGGCATTCAAACTTGCATTATTAGCATTTAACACTGAATAAAGTACATGAGGTGGACCTGAGGTGATCATTATCAGTTTATTCTGATGCAGATTTTTAGCCTATCATTGAGTTTTACTTAATGGGTGTACATTTAAATTTATCCGTTTTTAAAATTAATTTCAGTAATATTATTGACTAATATGAAAATGTTAATATGATTTATTTACAGTACGGTTTGTAAAATAATATATTCTGTCTTTTAGGAGATATATTATATGAGAGACTTGCTTTGTTCACCAATGTATAAGTGGCTCTAATTATAAAATAAGGTATATGCCCACCATAACATCCCCTACCAATCCCCAACCCCCACCCCCCCAAAAAAGACTCCCTATATTAATATTGTATTGAATATTATATAGCAATAACTAAATATGTTCATCTGGAGCTGTTTTATTGTAAATAAACAGTTAAACGATCAGTTATATGTTTTATTATTATTATTATTATTATTATTATTATTATTATTATTATTATTATTATTATTATTATTATTATTTACAAAGCATAGAATAAATAATATACATTAGAAAAAGCTGCAAATAAATTAGCAGTTTTAACAATTCAAATTATTAGCTATTATAAAGAAATTTAATCAAGCTATCAAATCTCATGAATCTTTTCTTCATTGTGTAACTTAAACATTCTGATTAAAGAGCAGCGAATGAATCTTTAACTTAGAAATTTCATTTGATTACATTAAATAACAGAGGTGTCACTTTTAAAATGCACATATCTAACATTTTAATAAAAGCATTCGATTGCTTTCCTAACTTTTATGCTCACTTAAGATTAGTTGTGTTTCACGTAAGCGCTAATGAAAACCCACTAAAACCGATATCTTTAGATGTTATTCTTAGTAATAATTTTATGTGTACATTTGAAGTCAGAATTATTAGCCCCCCTGAATTATTAGCCCCCTGTTTATTTTTTCCCCCAATTTCTGTTTTATCTTTGCCATGATGACAGTAAATAATATTTGACTAGATATTTTTCAAGACACTTCTATACAGCTTAAAGTGACATTTAAAGGCTTAACTAGGTTAATTAGGTTAACTAGGCAGGTTAGGGTAATTAGGCAAGTTATTGTATAATGATGTTTTTTTTCTGTAGACAGTCGAAAAAATATATAGCTTAAAGGGGCTAATAATTTTGACCTTAAAATGGTTGGCAAATTAAAACTGCTTTTATTCTAGCCTAAATAAAACAAAAAATACATTCTCCAGAGGAAAAAAATATTATCAGACATACTGTGAAACTTTCTTTGCTCTGTTAAACATCATTTGGGAAATATTTAAAAAAGAAAATGATAATTATTGTGACTTCAACTGTATATGTCTGTCCACGCACCCCAAACCCACACTGTCGCTTCAAATCACGTGTAGAGAATCCGATTGGGAAACAACGTCTACTGTGTGTATCACTATGGAGCGCATCAGCTGACAGTCACGCACCGCTATATAAACTGACAACGGGGCAACGGCACCTGTAATGGAAAGTAAGGGGTTTTTATATTTATTTCAATTATTTATGCAATATAAAGTTTTTATATTTATTTCAAAGTGTTTTTATGCCTAAATAAAGAGCAAGCACAGAACAGATTTACATTGTAGAGCAAGGGGTGTCCCCTGGTGGTTTGGCGGTATAGGTTGCGTATAGGGAGGATTGGTTCTTTATTGCTACCCTGCATAGAAAGATTGAAAATACAGGAGAAAAGGGAGAAAATACCTTTACGGGATGATAGCGGGATAGAATTGTAAAATACAGGAGAATCACAGGGGAAACGGGAGGGTTGACAGGTTTGGATTTGCATTGTAAACATTAAATAAAATTTCATGCATTACGTTTTTAGTTACGATACTCTCAAAATCCTTCCACAAAAACCTGCAGGTTATCTACAAAATTCTGCGCAGAAATAGCAAATTTATCTGTGTGACCCTACTAATTACCCTGGTTAAGCATTTAAATGTCACTTTAAGATGAATACTAGTATCTTGAAAATAATATTGTAAAATACATTGTACTGTCATCATGGCAACGATAAAAGAAATAAGTTATTAGAAATGACTTATTAAACTTATTACTATTAAGTTTGGAAATGTGTTAAAAAACATACACAGGGGGCTAATAATTCAGAAGGGCTAATAATTCAACTGTATATCTCAGTGACTCAGATGCTCTAAAGCGAGTCGTCCTCGCATCTGCACCTCGGTGGCCCGATATGACTATTATGAGATGAAAAAACAGCCTCATGCTGTCTATAGCCACATAACCGCAATTGAAAAGGACTAAGCCTTTTCACCTGGGGCTAGGAGTGCACTGAAAGCGATCTTTTCCCCCGCCACTGTCTGCAGAGATTAGTATTGATTCACCCCTTTTAGATGACTTTGCCGCACCTTGCTGGGCAGTTTTAATCTGGCAATGTACCAACAGCGCCAGGGAGCCACTCTCTCTCCCTCTGAGTGTATAATCTCCATCTTCGTGACGGTTCCATCATGGCGTCCGCCCGGCAGGAGGACACATGAACTGACCTATTTTTCATGGTATTAGGCATTGTGCTGCACAGCCACTGGGGTGCTTGGTCAGGCTCAGAAAAGGTTGCCGGTTTTGCTTCAGAGCGCCTTAAATCTGACTTTGTTTTGATTGGTGGGACTGGAAAAGAGATGGTTGTTGTTGTGCTATAGTCGTTCTGTTTGATTAGCGATTTGCTGTTATTAGAAATGAGCTTCCTAAAAATATGATACATTTGTCATGTGCTGGAACCAACAAAATGATGCTGTATAACACTAACTGACAAACGTCTTGTCGCCTATCCAAGTTTTAGGAACAGCAAATAATAACTTGACTTCTAGTTGGTCATTTAGTATCAGAAGTGACTTATATGAAAGGTAAAGGCCTCTAGATTACGCTTATTTGACCAAAATAAAATATGATCATGTCTTGATTTTTAATGATTTCATTAATACAGTTCAGGTCGCTTCGAGGAAAAGCACGCCCATAGCATGCCTAAAGTGCAATGATTCATGGGTTTATCAATTTCATTGCAGTCGTGACACACCAACATATCTGGCCCAGTTCAGGCTCAGTTATGGGTTATTAACTTGGCTAAGACTTGGCCCAGATTTGGTCCATGTTTGGCTCTTGTCTGGAAGCCAGACTTGGTCCAGTCATGTACCGTAATTCACTGCGGCATGTGGGCCAAGCAAAAGCTGATTGTGTGGGCCAGAGCTGGGCCAGCGATATGTTGCTATGTGGGGGCGAAGCATTATCCAGAGGATGATAATGGGTAGAATAGCAATAAATGAGGTTGGTGTTGTGATCTCGTTCTTTTCGAGTGCTCATGTGCATTAGCTTGGGCAAACCTGACAAAAATGCCAATTTTGTTTGATTCAAATGTTTAGAAACGAAAATTATGAGACAGTTGTTGATTAATTTTATAGGGAATGTAATCGTAAGCTTGGCAAACAGTTTTGGCACACTGCCTGAGAGGCGTGGCCGCCGAGTAAAATGACTTACCTTAACCACTTAAACTCTAGTGCTATTTTGGGATTTCCGTCTGGATTTTGCCTACCCAAATGTAAAAGCTTCCCAAATCCACATGCAGAGGTGTAAATGCAAAAATTTGGTATCATTTTAAAGAAAACCCTTTGAATTTTCATAAAACACTACTGAAAGTGTTTAAAATAACTGTATATGTTGTCTGTGTTATAATAAACACCTAAAAAAAGAGGTGCTTTTTGTATTATTTTTTTTAACTCAAATTTGACAGTGTACCTTCTAGGTTCTGTGTGGTCTAGCTTGCTGTAATTAATTTTGGTGGTTCCTCCACATGTCTGTAATCATAAGAAAAGAGAAACATGTCTCTACCATAATCTATACAAAAGTTATTATATTCCAACTGATGAGAGGTGCTATACAAGCCACAGGGACCGATCATTGTTCATATTTCACTATTCTTTTGTTTGATCAAACATAATTCACTGTGTTTGGACCACGTCAGACATATAAAAGGATTACTTATGCACATCACCTCAAAAATAGAGGAGAAATGGCCCTGAAGCGCACAGCATAAGGTTAGAGATGACGGCTATCTGTGCTATCTGGGGCTGCTTATTGATCATAAATGTATTGTTTTCACTTCTGCGCCATGGAAACACACGCGATTCATTCGACAACTGTTTGATATGTGAATATAGTTCAGTAAAAAGAATACTAGAACCGTATGAGCACCGGCATGGGCTTTCATTTGAGCTATAACTTGTACATGTGTCATATAGGAACCATATGTCTCTAAAATACTGTGTATTTAAGTGTAAATAACTTTTGTACAGTAGAATAAAAACCAAAGTGATGCATTTGTGTATAAAATACAGCTTCTACACTTTCAAACGAAACCACTTAAGGGGGTCTGGTGCAATGCTAGCCCTTTAAATCTTAAAGCGAAAGTCGATGGCGTCACGTAACTGGTTAAAGGGACTTTGCTTCAACTTCAAACAAGAGTGATGCTTACACCACATGACACCATTAAATTCTTTAAAATGACACTGCGTAAAAGTTTCCACAGCCATATATACTGTAATCATGAACACAATACATTCATAAGAGTCCATTTATGACACTTTTTTCCTTCTCATGAGCACTTTATTCATCATTGACTCTTATAAAACCTGCCTGCGGCCCAAGTCTTGAAGAAAAGTGATGGATTTCCATTAAATCTGCTTGTTATCGACACCAGGTCCTCTCTTTCCTTGTGGCGTTAACACCCACGTATCCCTGACCTCTGCGGGACAGAAAAGAGCAAAGGAGCGTGGGAGATGTAGTTTCAGGTCAGAGACACTCTTAATGGATTATGGTACAGCGGAAGAGTTTCCTCATTAGACGGGGAAAGCATGTCTCCAGTATTGGCGCTGTGGCCGGTTACGGGGTTTAAATGACACCAAAAGTTTTAAGAGAGTGCAAGGGTCGTGGTGAGTTCTTCCTGCTACCCATTAGCGCTTAAGGGTGACACTCCGTTTTTTTCAGTGTGTATGTGGACAAACTTATAAAACAGACCACTGGAGCCACTGTGTGTTAGAAACGGACAGAAATCAATTTCCTCAGCCAAGATTGAGGCCTGTGTGTGTGTTTTTCTTACACTGTTGGGACTGGGGACCAAACGTCCCCAAAAGTATAGCAAAATTAGTTGGGTTTGTCCCCATTAAGGTTGTGTTTGTCTGTGTGTGTACAAACTTATGGCTTGTTTAAATTAAACTAAAATAAATTAATGGTGTTCATTCATAAAATGTGTTCATTCATTCATTCATTCATTCTTTCATTCGTTCATTCGTGGTTTTAGTTAACCATAATAACCTTGGTAAGACATTCATTCTCTCATCCATCCATTATTTCATTCATTCATTCATCAATTTTTTCATTATTTTATTCATTTATTCATCCATTCACCCAGTCATTCATTCGTTCATTCATTCATTCTCTCATTTATTCTCTCATTCATTCTCTTATTCATTCGATCATTCATCAATTTATTCATTATTTAATCCATTCATTTATCCATTCATTTATTCATTCACCCATTCATTCATTCACTCATCTAGTGTCTTTGTTAACCATAATAACCAAGGCAAGTCATTCATTCATTCATCATTAATTCATTCATTCATCCATCCTTTAATTCATTCTCTCATTTATTTATCCATTCATTCATTTATTCACCCATTCATTCATTCATTCATCCATTCATTAATTCATTCATTCTCCCAATCATTCATTGTCTCATTTATTCTCACATTCATTCTCTAATTCATTCAATCATCCATCAATTCATTCATTATTTCATTCATTGATCCATTCATTCATTCATTCATTCATTTGTCCATTTATTTATTCATTCACCCATTCTTGCATTCAATCATCTATCTATTCATTCACCCATATATTGTTTTTTAAATAATAACCCAGACAAGTCATTCATTCATTCATTCATTATCTCATTAATTTATCAATTCATGTATTCATTCAGACATTCATTCATTCATTTATCCCATCATTCATTCACTCATCTCTGTTTTTTGTTAATTATAAAAAACCAGGCGAGTTATTCATTCATTCATTCTCTCATTCATTCACAATTAATTAATTCATCCATTAATTTTTTCATCCATCCATTCATGATTCATTCATTTATTCATTGTCTGATTCATTAATTTATTCACCTATCCATTCAATCATTCATTCATTCTTTCTTTCTTTCTTTCTTTCATTCTCTCATTCATTCATCATTAATTAATTCATCCACACATTTATTCATCTGTCCATCAAACCATTCATTCATCCATCCATTTATAATTCATTAATTAATTTATTGTCTGATTCATTCATTCATCCATTCACCCACCCATCCATCCACCCATCCATCCATCCATCCATCCATTCATTCATTCATTCATTCATTCATTCATTCACCCATCCATCCATGGTTTTATGTTAATGTATTCCAGTTAGAAATAAGTTATACAGTACAATCTATTTATCCACACATAGGCCTAAACTATAGTACTCAATGTGTCTTCATCTGCATATGGGTTATGCATCATATATGGATATTTATAAATTATGTAAATAAGCACACTGTCATGGATTGGTCAGGCTCTCACGACCCCCACTCACGAAGATCACCATCACCTGACTTCTAATGAGCACACAGCTGCATCACATTCACGAGCACCAGATAAAAGCACAGCACTCCAGTCGCTCATTGTCCGGGCTCGTCTCGACGAAAGCGGACAACTGAGCGACCACTCAGCGTAGTCATCCTCAGCTAAACAAACGATTTACTTACCTGTTCTCTTTGTATTCCTCCTAGTCTTCCTGGTCCTCCCGAATCGTCCTGTCTTCCAGTCCTTCCAAGTCTGTGTCATCCTCTGTCAGCTGTATCTGGTGTGTGCTGTCCATCCTCGTGTATTCCTGTTACCCAGCCACGGAGGAAAAGACCCCAACATCATTCCTGATCCTCCTGGCTATCCTTCATGTGCTCCTTGTTGTCATTCAATAAACACCCTAACGTTTCCTTACCTCTGTCTCCTGTCCGCTTCATAACAGAAGCCCGGACCATAACGACGACAACATGAGCACCCTCGATCACTTTCAAGAGCTGGTGGACCAGTTGAAGCGGATTCTACAGCCACCAGCTCCACTTTCCAACGCACCACCAGCACCGAGCACTTCCGCCTCCACAGTTTCTTCTTCGGCCCTTCCTTCCAGTCCCATGGCCCGACCAGCGCCCTACTCAGGCGGAGCGGGGGAGTGCAATGGTTTTCTGTTACAATGTTCCCTCATATTCGAAATGCAACCTTCTCTATATCCCACAGATAAGTCAAAGATCGCCTACATCGTATCACTACTCTCTGGACCTGCACTTAAATGGGCTGAGACGATCTGGAACCAAGCCGGGCCGGTCATGAATTCCATCACTACCTTCACGGAGTATTTCAAAGAGGTGTTTGGACGTTCTGATGGGGAAGTAGCCGCTGGAGAGCAGCTGTATCATCTAAAGCAAGGTACTCTATCTACACAGGAATATGCTCTCCGGTTTCGCACTCTAGCAGCTGCAAGTGGATGGAATGAGAGATCGTTGTTGACCACGTACCGGCTCGGCTTGGAACCCACTCTCCGAATCCAGCTGGCCACTATGAATATGAGGTCATGCCTTACGGTCTGGTCAACGCCCCCTCCGTATTCCAAAACTTCATTCATGAAGTCCTCCGGGAGTTTCTTCACCACTTTGTAATAGTGTACATAGATGACATCCTCATTTACTCCCGGAGTGAGGCCGAACATCGCCAACACGTTGCGGAGGTCCTACACACATTGAGAGAACATCACCTCTACCTCAAAGCGGAGAAATGCTCATTCCACCAGAAGTCGATTCATTTCTTGGGATACATCATTGATCAAACCGGTATACGTATGGATGGGAAGAAAATTGAGGCTGTTCTATCCTGGTCAGAACCCACTTCCATTAAGGAGCTCCAGAGGTTTCTTGGGTTTGCTAACTTTTATAGACGGTTTATCAAGGACTACAGCAGGATTACATCACCTCTCACTAATCTCCTCAAGGGTAAACCCAAAGGACTGGAGTGGACCAAAGAAGCAGCCGCAGCCTTCCGCCTTCTTAAGAAGGAGTTCACAAGGGCCCCACTCCTGACTCATCCTGACCCAAATCTTCCTTTCGTGGTGGAAGTGGACGCATCCACCACCGGCGTCGGGGCAGTATTATCTCAACATCATGATACACCGCCCCGACTGCATCCCTGTGCCTATTTCTCTCGGAAGTTGAGCCCGGCGGAGCAGAATTACAGCATAGGAGACAGGGAGCTGCTAGCAATCAAGCTAGCCTTGGAGGAGTGGCGTCACTGGTTGGAGGGAGCCAAACATCCGTTCCAGGTGATCACAGATCACAAAAACCTCCAATATATCAAAGAGGCCAAGAGACTATGTCCACGTCAAGCCAGATGGTCACTTTTCTTCTCACGTTTTGATTTCTCCATTTCCTATCGTCCAGGACCCAAGAATCTAAGAGCAGACGCTCTCTCTCGTTTACACGAGCATCACGATCATGAAGAACTCCCAACGAAGATTCTTCCCGAACACATCTCCATTTGTCCGATCACCTGGAACGCTCCTCCAGTCGTTGCCACTCCGGAAGCCCCTGCTCCGCCGGGATGCCCTCCTCATCGGCAGTTCATACCACCTGAACACCGGGTAGATCTGATCCACTCCTTACATACCTCGCTAGGCACTGGACATCCAGGGATCAACAATACTCTCTCGCTAGTATCCCAACGATTCTGGTGGCCAAACATGGCAAGGGATGTGAGGCAATATGTTCAGGGCTGTAAGGACTGTGCCCAATCCAAGAGCCCACGTCATCTACCCGCTGGAAAGCTCCATCCCTTGCCGATTCCGAACCGTCCCTGGTCACACCTAGGAGTGGACTTTATCACTGATCTCCCTTCGTCAGAAGGTAATACCTGTATTCTAGTCATAGTAGATAGATTCTCAAAGTTTGTCAAACTAATCCCTCTGAAAGGTCTTCCCACAGCCTTTGAAACAGCCGACAATATCTTTAATCAAGTCTTCAGGTCATTTGGTATTCCAGAAGATATTGTGTCGGACAGAGGTCCACAGTTCATCTCACGTCTATGGAAAGCCTTCTTCAAGCTCCTAGGTGTGGCCGTCAGCCTCTCTTCTGGATATCATCCCCAAACCAACGGGCAGACAGAGAGGAAGATTCAGGAGGTGGGACGGTTCCTGAGGACCTTCTGCAGTGGTCACCAGAGCTCCTGGAGCCAGTATTTGGGCTGGGCAGAATATGCCCAAAATTCACTGCGGCAACCCTCCACCGGACTCACGCCATTCCAGTGCGTCCTGGGCTTCCAACCACCGCTCTTTCCCTGGGATGGCGAACCATCTGATGTCCCCGCAGTGGATCACTGGTTCCGGGAGAGCGAGAGAGTCTGGGACGAGGCTCATCAACATCTGCAGAGGGCAGTCCGTCGAAGCAAGGTAACCGCCGATAGAAGAAGGTCTGAAGAACCCAGATACACACCCGGACAAAAGGTGTGGCTATCCACCCGGGACATACGCATGCGACTGCCCT
Source organism: Danio aesculapii (assembly GCF_903798145.1). NCBI lineage: Eukaryota > Metazoa > Chordata > Actinopteri > Cypriniformes > Danionidae > Danio > Danio aesculapii. The sequence continues at coordinate 4,667,115 of NC_079445.1, read as the reverse complement.
CTCGCAAGTTAAGTCCCCGATTTGTTGGTCCCTTCACCATCGTGGAACAGGTTAACCCCGTCACCTACAAACTACAATTACCCTCTCACTACCGTATTCACCCTACATTCCACGTATCACTCCTGAAACCCTATCACGATCCTGTTCTTCCCTCCACAGAGCCTGACCACGAAGAGGAACCCCCTCCTCCACTGCTCCTAGAAGAAGGAGCCGTCTACGCAGTGAAGGAGATCTTGCGTTCCCGACGTCGTGGTGGCCAGTTGGAGTACCTGGTGGACTGGGAAGGGTACGGCCCCGAAGAAAGGACATGGGTTCCCAGAGCTGATATTCTCGATCCTAGTCTCATGGTGGAGTTTCATGAGAGCCACCCTGAGTTCCCAGCGCCTAGAGGCAGAGGGAGACCACCACGGCGTCGGAGGTGTCGGCCCTCAGGAGCGGGCCCTGGGGAGGGGGGTACTGTCATGGATTGGTCAGGCTCTCACGACCCCCACTCACGAAGATCACCATCACCTGACTTCTAATGAGCACACAGCTGCATCACATTCACGAGCACCAGATAAAAGCACAGCACTCCAGTCGCTCATTGTCCGGGCTCGTCTCGACGAAAGCGGACAACTGAGCGACCACTCAGCGTAGTCATCCTCAGCTAAACAAACGATTTACTTACCTGTTCTCTTTGTATTCCTCCTAGTCTTCCTGGTCCTCCCGAATCGTCCTGTCTTCCAGTCCTTCCAAGTCTGTGTCATCCTCTGTCAGCTGTATCTGGTGTGTGCTGTCCATCCTCGTGTATTCCTGTTACCCAGCCACGGAGGAAAAGACCCCAACATCATTCCTGATCCTCCTGGCTATCCTTCATGTGCTCCTTGTTGTCATTCAATAAACACCCTAACGTTTCCTTACCTCTGTCTCCTGTCCGCTTCATAACACACACATAATTAAACTTTTTGGGAACAGCCATTAATGTAATCCTAACAACATATTACACACATTTAATCACACTAAAACAGCTACTTCCTCCCCCAAAAAAAGAAATCACACACGCACGCACACACACACTCTCATGTGTGCAGAAGGCTTAATTACTTTTGCACATAAATTGGATTCATTTGTATTTAAAATCCACCAACCTCAAGGTTTTCCCCTAGAAGCACATTAAGGAACAGTGCCTTGCCACCCTCTCCATATTCTCCCATCATGCCCTTGGTCTTTGAGGCAATAACTCACACAGTTAGCAGAGGCTCAGATGGGCACTTGGTCTGCTGGCAGATAAGCACATGTTTCCCGGATGTTTCTGGTGTGAGCTGCGGGGTTGGAGGTGGAGGCGATTTCACAGTATGCTCTGTCTCTCTGTTAACGGCAGGTTCATTAGCTCTAATGGGACATTAGATAAAAGTCAGAGTGAATTCTCCCAGGCCCCAGGGTCTTCAGCACGAGGGCAATTAAAAACACAGATTGTAGCATAAAAGCCATTTTAACGTGCCGCAAATGCTCACTCATCCCTCACACGTAGAGCCGTCCCCTCAGGCGACGCGGAGCTCAGACACTGTTGGGAAGCTGATCTCAGATTTTCTTTAACTGAAATGTCCATGAAATGATTCCTTTTACTGCCTCCCCTGCTGAAAAAAACAACTTAAACCAGCCTAGGCTGGTTGGCTGGTTTTAGCTGGTTGACCAGCCTGGTTTTAGAGGGGTTTTGGCCATTTCCAGGCTGGTTTCCAGCCATTTCCAGCCTAGTTTTAGCTGGTCAGGCTGGAAAATGACCAGCTAAAACCAGCTAAAACCACCTTGACCAGCCTGGTTTGAGCTGGACATAGCTGGTTTTGGCTGGGCTCCCAGCCTGGTTAGGCTGGTCAAGCTGGTTTTAGCTGGTCAAATTCCAGCCTTACCAGCTAAGACCAGGCTGGAAATAGCTGGAAACCAGCCTGGAAAAGGCCAAAACCCCTCTAAAACCAGGCTGGTCAACCAGCTAAAACCGGCCAACCAGCCTAGGCTGGTTTAAGCTGATTTTTTCAACAGGGTCCATACATAGCAATGTCAGAATATTCATAAGTTTCATAAGCTAAAAGGAGCAGTAAACTAAACATTGCAGAGAAGTATTGTGTAATACAATACTGGGGGTGTTTCTTGTTGTATTTCGAAATATGGAGGATGAGATTATTTTAGAAAGCCTTCAGACGAATTTTAAATGAACAGTTCAACCAGTTCGGATGAGTATTATGTCATCTTTTACTCTTGTGTTGTTCAAAAGCTGCACGATTTTTCTTTCTTTTGTCAAAAGGAAAATTAATTTGGTATATTTAATGTCTTGTGTTTGCTTATAGAGCATAAGTGTGGGTTTAAACCTTTCCTAACAGTTGTGTTTGCGTCCCTCAATTATCATCAGAGTCAAAAGATTAATCTCGTAATGCTGGAAAGGGTTCAAATCTGCAAGACATGGAGAATTTTACCTTGATTTAACTGAATTTTTAACTTTAACTGTAGTTTTAACTTTTAACTGAACTGTTCATAATAAATGGTATGTAACAAAGTTAGCGGTAGATTCCAAAACAAGTATCCAAGGAAAGGGTACTTTCTCTCGGGATGCATGGTTACTGAACTGACGCTTTCTTGCTAGAGCTCTCATATCCAAAGTCATTGCCACTAATTTTCTGATTGGTTCTGATGAATCTCATAATTGTGCAGTCACTGCTTGGAACGGGTTCAAATCTGTAGGAGATACTGGGAAACTGAAAAAATCTGTTTAACTGTTCAGAACAAACAAGAATGAACAACAGCACACAGCAAAAATACACTTGTAGTTTATCAGAAAACAACACGCAGCATTAAAAACCAAGAATATCTAATGAAATCAGTGGTAGATTCCAGAACAAGTGTCCGAGGTAAGGGTACTTCCTCTCAGGGGATGCTTGGTTACTGAACTGACACCTTCTTGCTAGAGCTCGCATCTCCAAAATCACTGACACAAATTTTCAGGTGCGGATGAATCTAACAATTATACAATCACTTCTGGAAAATGTTCAAATCTGTAGAAGATACTGGAAAACTAAATAATCTGTTCAGAACAAACAAGAAACTTATGAACAACCTTTACAAAGGTATATATAAATCATACCTGCCAACACTCCAGTTTTTCCCGGGAGTCTCCCGTATTTCAGACCCATCTCCCGTATTGTTCTGTCTCCCGGAAAACTCCTGGAATTAAAAACCAAGGCTAGGTAAACTTTTTCAGAGTTATTTTAATAATCACATCAATGTTTTTTTCTATTGAACACTTCTTTAATTATATTTTATGTAAAATATCTTACTCAGAGCAGCACCAAATAAAAAATAGCATGCATTTTGTTCACATTTTGTTAAAAATATTAACATGTTAAGAAATTATTCAAGAGGTATGTAAACTTACGAGTACAACTATATTGTTGTAATATTGTGTCATATTTTAAAGAAAAATTGTATATAAAAAGTGTCGTATAAACCACTTTGTGTCAGGAACTACTTCCTTCTACCAACTCAAGTCATTACATTAAACATTATTACATTAAAACCCACATATCTACCTATATATATATATATATATATATATATATATATATATATATATATATATATATATATATATATATATATATATATATATATATAGTTTGTTTATCTTCAACCAAAACGATTATAAACTAATAGTTTACTAAATATCAGAATATGAGTCTAAATACTGAACTTTGATATACACAAAACTGATTACGTCAAGCTTAACCACTACAAAGACATTAAACAAAGTCAGCTGTAGATTCCAGAACAAGTATCTGAGGTAAGAATGCTTTCTTTCATAATTACTGAACTGACACTTTCTTCCTAGACCTCACATCTCTAAAATCATTGACAGCAACTTTCAAATGAGATGTAAATAAACGGTATACATGACAATGAACAGAGTTCATGACCCAGCCGAGGCAATTGAATACTAAATTGCCAATAAAAGACTAAATAAAGATGCCTGGTCTGATGAGTCTCAATTTCTACTGTGAGGTCTACAAGTTGGCAAATGCAATAGGAAATCCCTGATTTATCCTCACATGTGTACACAGTTCAGACAGCTGCCGGTGTAATGGTTTGGAGGATTTTTTCGTGCCACAATTTGGGCCCTTTAATATTAATTTAGCGTTATTTAATAATAATAGCGTTATTGTGATGAATTATCTAAATGAACATTTGATCACAATGAAGAGCAGAACATCCAACACAATCTCACAGCAATTCGTAACTTCTTGATTTAGTGGTTAATTCGTACAATCTAATTCGTACAATTTAGTACGATTTGCTTATCCGCCAATAACGATTGGGTTTAGGGGTGGGGTTAGGTGCCACGCCTCCTTTTTAAAATCGTACAATTTCGTACGACTGAACTCGTACAAATTCGTACAAATTAGCCACTAAACTGTCAAAACGTAAAATACTTACGTTTTCTCGTGAGATCAGGCTGGAACATCAGGCAGATGTTGAAAGATAAAAGTTTTTTCAGGCTGACGAGGCTTATAATAGCATTTTTTGTACTGTTTTCAGCAGCATCACCCAAACCGTAGTCCCGAGATAATTTCCCATGAACATTTGGCACGTAATGGGTGCAGTTTGTCTTATGTGAGTTACAAGGAAACATTAAATGTTCTTCATCTAGTTTAACGACACAGTGTCTATAACAGCAGGAGTCTTCTATGAGCTTTATGTGGACTAAATGAATCTGAGACCAGTGAAAGAGAATAAATTAATATTGTTCCTTCTCTTGTCAGGGTTTATTTATTCATTGTTGAGGCGCTCATTAAAACGCTCGGCAGCAATTAAAACAGCAAGCATAAATCTATCTCTGTGCGGATGGTAATTAGTTGCCTTGGTGATCATTCTCGGACTTATCTTCATGTGCAATATTGGGATCATGTAGCAGTTTGCATTTTTCCAGCTTCTTCTCTTTGCCGAGCTTTTTTCCGTGACAGAAACTGTGTGTCCTCTGAGATTAGAGGCTTTATCTGCAGACTTTCCCACTTTGCGAAAACATTTTAATGATGTTTCCACACTCCATATCTGCAAACATTTATCTTTGTCTCTAATGGATCATGATCACATGCAGGTGGTTCTTAAAAAAAACAAAACAATGCTGAATGTTAATAAAATGCACTTTAAAACTGTGAAATGTGTATGGTTTTGGGGAAACGGTTTAAATATTTATATACAGAAGGTGCGCAGAGTGAAAGCACAAATCTAAGGATCAGCATGCTAACATGGGACACTAAAATAATGAAGTAAACATTTATTTAGTAGCAGAAAAAAGATAAAACCTGTACAACCTCAATGTATTGAACTGATATGAAAAAGTAGCATGTATCACTAGCTATGTTTGTCCAAAAATGTGAATTAAATGTATGCGCCAAACTAGAACTAGAACTAGAACTCCATCAAGTGGCAACCTCCCGCTCTCCATCGGGAAGCCAATACTGACGGAACTGAAACTGCAATTCATCGAAATTCCACTAGTCCTGGCTCCAAATGGAGCAAATTTCAATTGAGCCCACTGTTAAAATGGCCAACTTTACAACAGAAAAAAGGTGTCTACAGCCTGGTACAAAGAACGATTTTGGGTCATTTAGCTAATATTACCCATCATGACAACTGTGAGGGGGTGATTTTTTTTATAACTCATCCGTTTCCTTTATATTAGGTTATATTAAGTTTGCATAATTAAGGGTGTGGTCACTTGAGTGACAGCTAGGTCTCCCTGGACGCCGTCACTTCACCTCAGCTGAATCGGGGAGATTAGCCACTGATCTCGGCATATTCATCGTATTTTTGTGTTGTTTTATGTGGCTTTACACAGTTAGATGCCTTTTGTACTTATTTCTTACAATTATCAGATGATATGGGATGCTGTGTGCATTTAATTGTGTTCACAAACCATTCATGTGGCCTCCGTTTCCCATGTGAGTAAAGTTACCCTGCTGAAAAATCCATCTTAAACCAGCCTAGGCTGGGTGGCTGGTTTTAGCTGGTTGACCAGCCTGGTTTAAGAGGGGTTTTGGCCATTTCCAGGCTGGTTTCCAGCCATTTCCAGCCTGGTCTTAGCTGGTCAGGCTGGAAAATGACCAGCTAAATCCAGCTAAAACCAGCTTTACCAGCCTGGATTAGGCTGGACATAGCTGGTTTTGGCTGGGCTCCCAGCCTGGCTAGGCTGGTCAAGCTGGTTTTAGCTGGTCATTTTCCAGCCTGACCAGCTAAGACCAGGCTGGAAATGGCTGGAAACCAGACTGGAAATGGCCAAAACCCCTCTAAAATCAGGCTGGTCAACCAGCTAAAACCAGCCAACCAGCCTAGGCTGGTTTAAGGTGTTTTTTTCTCTTTTTTTTTCATTTTTACTTATCGAATAAAAAGTTTATCCTACTTAGTTATGCGCATACAGACCTGTAGCCAGCTTATTAAAAGGGCTGGTTCTTTTTTCTTAAAATTGGACCTTGTTGTAGTTATTTGCTTTATTTTCTGTTTAATTATTAGGTTTAAATTCTCATTTTAGTTACCATTTTAAGCACTATTTTTGCTGGATTAGCTTGATGGGTAGTGATAATAACCACACTTTTTGATGTACCAAAAATATTTCCTATCATTTTGCCAAATTACTTACTATACTATTGCATGTGTTTATTTACAAATGTGCATTTAATCTGTAAGATTTATATCACAGTCTTATAAATAATTCTGAGGTTAGTATTTTTTATTTAAAGATTTAGAATAAAGACATTTGAAAGGATACTGATTTTTAAAATACAATTTTATTATCATTTATCATTAAATTATTTTTGAGATCTGTTAAAATTTGTTTTTAATTAAAAACTGAAGCCTATACGGAAATAACAATCTGGCCAGTGCATTCAACTTTCCTCAGCCAGAATTTATCCATTTGAATAATTTACATATATTCAAACATAATAGTAATCCAACAGAAGATTGCTCTTGATTTTAAAGCCTTCTTTGATTGGTTGGTTAGTTTCACAATTTATGATAGCGTAGAAATCAAATATGGGATAAATGAGCTCATATAGGGGACCAATACTGGACCTTTGTCAGCGAGGGGTGGTTCTTTCGTACAACCTGAACACCCAAGGCTACGGGCCTGGCATACATTTTTCATGCACATTTTCAAAATTGATGCACATCTTTGTGTTTTCATCAACTATATTTTATGTACATATCCAGAATGCACATAAAAATAGGTGGATGGAAACAGCTTCTGTGCTATTAAAAAAAGATTAAAATGTAAAGCCTCATATTTTCTTTCTCTCTTTTTTCTTTAAAATATACAAATATTTTTTCTTTTTCCCAAGATTATTTACTGTCACAGAAAATTTAGAATAGCCCTTTATTAAAAAAAAAAAAGATTTTTATTCTTATCTGGCTGACAGCTGCACACTTTTAAAAAATATCCATAAATTACCAGTTTTCTGTATTTTTTATTTACGTTTTTATTATTTTTCAAATTTAGTTTTACGTTTGATAATCAAAACAAGCTTTCCAACAACTTTTAACCTTGAAAAGTTTGTAAAAGTGACTTTTATTGACATTTTTGTAGTTTAAAGTGATATATTGTCTGGGTTGGTGTTGTATATTACACAGCAAAAGCCTTGAAATAAACTGCCAGTACATTTTCTGTTATTTTACAGACTTATTTCTCTATATATTATTTCTTATTCATTAGATTATTTAATGTAATTTAAAATACATATACATTATATTATTGTACATGTCCAACTGCTCGTTAATGCAAATTTTCAATCAACCAATCACATGGCAGCAACTCAATGCATTTAGGCATGTAGACATGGTCAAGACGATCTGCTGCCGTCCAAATCGAGCATAAAAATGGGGAAGAAAGGTGATTTAATAAGTGACTTTGAACATGGTATGGTTCTTGGTGCCAGACAAGCTCGTCTGAGTATATCAGAAACTGCTGATCTACTGAGATTAGTATGCAAAAGAGCATCTCTGATCGCACAACACATCCAACCTTGAGGCAGATGGGCTACAGCAGCAGAAGAGCACACCGGGTGCCACTCCTCTCAGCTAAGAACAGGAAACTGAGTCTACAATTCACACAGGCTCAACAAAATTGGTCTGATGAGTCTCGATTTCTGCTGCGACATTCAGGTGGTAGGGTCAGAATTTGGCATCAACAACATGAAAGCATGGATCCGTGGTGGCGTAATGGTATGAGGGATATTTTCTTGGCACACTTTGGGCCCAATAGTACCAATTGAGCATCATGTCAACACCACAGCCTATCTATTGAGTATTGTTGCTGACCATGTTCATCCCTTTATGACCACAGTGTACCCATTTTCTGATGGCTACTTCCAGCAGGATAACACACCATGTAAAAAAGCATGTATCATCTCAGACTGGTTCCTTGAACATGACAGTGAGTTCACTGTACTCAAATGGCCTCCTCAGTCAGCAGAACTCAATCCAATAGAGGACCTTTGGGATGTGGTGGAACAGGGGATTCGCATCATGGATGTGCAGCTGACAAATCTGCAGCAACTGTGTGATGCTATCATGTCAGTATGGACCAAAATCGTTGAGGAATATTTCCAGTACCTTGTTGAATCTATGCCACAAAAAAATAAGGCAGTTCTGGATGCAAAAGGGGGTCCAACCCGGAACTAGTAAAGTGTACCTAATAAAGTGGCCGGTTAGTATATTCCAAACAATTTTAGAAAAAAAAATAATAAGCAAGCATATGAACTATAAACCTATTTATTAATTTACAAAAGTATAGCTGTCACTGTGAACAGTTTCACTAATATTTTCTAAAAATCAACAAATGAAAGTTGATAGGAGATGCCTGCAGCTGGATTGAGGCACATGAGGCACGTTGACATTGATAGAAGCGTTTCTTTTTCATTTTTTCTTTTATTTTCCGGCCCATATACTGTGTCACACACATTCACGTCTCTATTTTGAATTTGAGGACATCTGATGCCTCTGTTTGTGTCCTTCAGTCATCAAACAAAGAGAGATTGTATTGATATTGGTACTTGCTAAGGCATTGATACTTCAGCAGATAAAAGAGTTGAATGAGAGGGAAGAGATAGAGAAAGCTAATGACCAACATCTACTCCAAATACACCACATCAAAAGCCAGCTGTCTTTTAATCAGAGCTTTATCACTTTAATTAAGACCTTGTGAGGGTAAACACACGTGGCACATTATGCCTGTCATATGCAGTTTGGATCTTCCATACATCAGACCTGTCCATCTTGCTCTGATTTGCCTCGTCACTTTTGTGTCACTTTTTCTCTCTCTCCCTTTAGTCCACTGAAGTATTGGCATTAGCAAGTCCATCCACATGGCAAGGTTGTATTTGATTGCAAACGAAAATTGGGTTGACATCAGAACCCAACACTCCGGCCGACTTCAATGTCCAACATCGGACAGACATTGCATTTTGTATTTAACAACAAAATATAAACATCTAATTATGTTACAGTTTGACGTTGTGTAGACGTTACCAATATGACGTCTATCAGATGTTGGATTTTGGTTGCCATACCTGACAAATAAATGTCAGTATTTGACGTCAAAATGACTTTGGTTTGAGATGTTGACTTTGAGACGTTGGATTTTAGTTACTTTCCAACACAACCTAAAATCAACCAAATATCAACATCATTTCACGTCGAAAATAACATTAACGCCTCCTTTTTTAGACCAGAACGCCTATGGGTGCACATATGAGCGCAAATGCATTTGCTATTTAAACAGCGTGGCGCAAAACGTCAAAACGACTCTTGCGCCGAGCTGAAACTAGCAAAGAACTATTGCATCGGGTGTATGATAGGGCCCTTAATGTCACACTAAAGTCATGTTAACATCTTGTGGGCTTAGAATTTGACTGTGCTAATATTTAGAATTTGACCTCATTCACTCCCACAAGTGACCCAGATTTTTCCTATTTTAAAGCTTTGTTTAAATGAGGGTTGTCGAAATTTATTTCTGCGGTATACAACATTTTCCACAAAAGCTGTCAATCAAGTTTAACTTTCCCTAAAAATGACAGCTGTTCTGTTAGATTGACAGCTCGAGAGTTCATTTTCTTGACTCTAAGTTCTTCTAGATGAAGCTACGTCTACCAAACTCAGTCCATCATTGCTTCGACATGACTTTTTCTCGTAGCTGTTGATTAGCTGATGCAAGTCTATGAAACCTCATATTAAAAAACTCCAACCTGCGAGAAAAGAAAGAAACCAACCTGCGTAGCTCTAAAACTGGGGAAAGTTACAGCTTGGAGAGACTTGACGTCACTAGGTTTTACAACCGTCAGTCAAATTACAGAAAACATGAAGAGAAATGCTCATATTTTCGGTGAATTTGTTTACAGAACAGTTGGCAAGGCTGTCAATTCATTGAGAAATAAGTACTTTCTTCTCAGAAATAGCTCAATCAATTTGTTGGAGCTTCTTCTCTATTGAAAACCATTCAAAAACGTCCTTTTGTTTGCTTGACAGTGTAATAACTATATAATATCTAACTTTTTCTGCTAACCTTGGATGCTAGTCTTACAAATTATTATTTAGCTTAAAGTTTCTTAACAGATAACCACTTAAAACATCAAAATTGTGCACAAAATAGTGTTTCTTGTTTCAGAAGAGTTCTTAGAAGGAGGTAAACCCAATGAACCCATTGTCGTTTGTTTTTCATGGTTGCCATGGAATGCTATTGTAAAGAATGATCTTCAGGAGTGTCATGTCTTACCATGATCATAAAAGCTCTTCTCTGCACACTCAACCCGTCCATTGTGATACACATGAGGGATTATTTCTCTTTACACCTTTTTCGTTCTTCTCACTTCTGCAAATGCCATGAATTACTGATGTCCTTGAACAATCTTTTATTTAAAGGGCACCTATGGTAAAAAATCTACTTTTCAAGCTGTTTGGACAGACATATGTGCATGTATGGTGTATAGAGTGTCATATTGAGCTGATATAAGCACACCCAGGGCTTTTTTTTCAATTTAACAACATATAAAACGGTGGACCAATTGGAGCTGTTTTCAGATCAACCGCTACCTGACGTAGGAGAGCGGTCCCCCCGCCCACCAATATTGATTGACAGGCGTGTCATCAAATCCTCAGTTTGTTAATTCACGTCCGCCATTTTCAGCGTGAGTCGAAGCGATATCACTAAAGGAACACGCTAGCTCTATTTTTAGATGCAAGGCTTATTGGGCTCAACACAAGAGCAATATTCTCCACATTATCGCTCTAATCGGAATTATTGGTTGTATCTTTAGGTAGGTTTGCAAACATGTGTACTTCTCATCAAGTCTACCTTATACTTCAGCCGTTTGCATTTCTCGCGATCCCCGAAGCTCCCTGTGATCTTAACTAGCATGCGTTTTAGAATTCTAAACATAGGTTTCTATCAGGGTACACTCAAGTTGACGGCTGGGCACCGCGGACCGCTGCAGAAACCTATGTTTAGAATTCAAAAATGCGTGGCACGACGATTTGGGACACTTCATGTTTCTGCCGTGCCACAGAGAGTGTCTGGTGTGCCGTGTCGCGGCTTCGAGCGGCGCATTCAGTGCCTCAGTCAAAGTTAATTCAGTGTGCGTGGTTATTAGTTTCTGTGTACAAGCTCGACACTTGAAACTAGCACACAGTTGGCTGTAAAACTGTACAAAGACATAAATGATTTTGTACTCTCTGATTGGTCTGTGTCAGAGTCGTACATGTAAGACTGAATAGTGATCCTCTCTCTCCTTCTCCGTCTGCCTGTCAGACTGTTGCAAACGCAGAGCGGGTGAGCTCATGGCCCCGCCCCCTTGTTACGTTGGCGAGAAGCCGAAACTAATTTACATGTGAAGCAACACACCCATAAATCAGCGAACTGTGGACACGCCCCCAACATGACACTTTTTAACACATTATAATAAAAAAATCTGAATTGTTTTAAACTGAACCTAAACTGGCACACTCAGAAGAACCATAATATTAATATTAAATCATAAAAAAGAGGTAAACTATGTTCCCTTTAAAGAATAGTTCAGCTACAACTGACGATTCAAATGCTCTTCCTCCACATGTTGCATCAAACTAAAATGACTTGCTTGTGTGATTGATGAAGAATGAGGGAAAATGATGACTGGGTTTGTCAAAAAAAAGACCAAAAAAACTATATCAATATATGAGATTTGTGATCCATGTGAGGATGTCCTGTTGGATCGTGCATTTGACGGTCATACATAATCAGTCTTTTTGATTTGAAGGAGTTTCTGACATTATAAAGTATGCTGGATTCTGTAAATCAGAGATCAAATGGATTTAAAAAGGTGGTCCGTCGGCACAGTAGCCTAGTGGTTAGCACGCTGACATATGGTGCAGTAGCACTTCAGGGCGTCCTGAGTTCGAATTCCGGCTTGAGGACATTTCCCGTCCCTACCCCCTCTCTCTCACCCACTTCACTTCCTGTCTAAAATACTGTCCTATCCACTTAATAAAGGCAAAAAGGCCAAAAATAAATATAAAAAAAGGGTGGTCCATCCCTTTATCACATTTTAAACTTTAGTTGATGTGTAATGTAGCTGTGTGAACATAAACAGCATCTCTGAATGTAAGACGCTCAAAGTTCAATGCAAGGGGAGACATTGGCTTCTACAGAGTTAGCTTAGCAAAGCCTACAGCGAACTAAGTGGAGGCCAATTTGGCTTTAGGGACCTCCCTAACGGCGATGTTGTTCTCTAAGCTGGACAAGCCTAAAGTTTTAAATAAACTGAGCTTGTTGAAAAACTCAGTAAGATTTTTTAACCAAATAAGTAAAGCTCTAACCCAGGGGTGTCAAACCCAGTTCCTGGAGGCCCGCAAGTTCCATCCCTGCTCCAACACACTTAAGCTGTGGTCACACTGGACTTTTCTCCCAATAGACTTCCATTCATATGCACACAACTGCGTCAGACCGGAAACGCAAGCTCGTGCGTCAAGTTTCACAGAAAAGTTCAAGCTTGATGAACTCTGACCTACGAAATCGTATCACTTGACTGCGTGAGACAAACTCTGGACTGAAATTTAAAATATGGACCAATCGCTTACCTTTTTTAATGTCTAATCATCTTGTTTAATCCCTCCCCTTTGAATTGCGGCGTACAACAAAATTTCGCAAGCTCAAACTCTAGTGTGACCGCATCTTACCCTGCAAGTTTCAATCAGGTGTGCTTAATTATGGTTGGAACTAAACTGCAGAGCTGTGGCCCACCTGTGCTCTAACCCTACCAGACTTCTGTATACGCACCGATCTGTCAGAATCATACCTGAATGGACTAATAAAACTTATATAAAACTTGTTCGACTTCATGAGGCACTGTGCAGACCATTCGAAGTCTGTCATAAAGCGATGCATGCCGGTTAAAATTTTGTCTGACTTGATGCTGAGCCAATGCCACGTGATTGTCACATGTGGCATTAAATTACCGCAACAGCGCTCTGAGATCAGATGATTGATTTGGCCGGTGCAGCATCTGAAGAGCGACTGCAGGAGTTGCGATGACAACACTGACATTACACGATTGGCTGAATTCACCGCATGACAACAATGAGAACAACCATGTGTGTTTCGGGTTTATTATTGGACAACTTCTGTCTCACAAATATATATATATATATATATATATATATATATATATATATATATATATATATAGATAGATAGATAGATAGATAGATAGATAGATAGATAGATAGATAGATAGATAGATAGATAGATAGATAGATAGATAGATAGATAGATAGATAGATAGATATTCATTCTATTTTTCGGCTTAGTCCCTTTATTAATTAAGGGTCGCCTCAGTGGAATGAACCGCCAACTTATCCAGCATATGTTTCCCACAGTGGATGCCCTTCCAGTCGCAACCCATCACTGGCAAACACCCATACACTCTTGCATTCACACACATACACTACGGCCAATTTAGCTTATTCAATACTCAGAGGAAACCCATGCGAACAAGGGGAGAACATGCAAACTTCACACAGAAATGCGGAATCACAAAATAACGAATATGTTTTACCTGTCTGTTTTGCTCCTGCTACAATAGCACTACTCACATAGCTCCACCGTTTCGCCATTTGTATTATACTTTTGTTATAAACTACTTGAATTAAAATAATAATTCCCTTATTGTTGAAAATTAACTGTAGTTTGTAGAGACTCGTCTGTTTTATTTGTACTGTAACTTTTGTTATTGTTGCAATAAATAAATACATAAATAAATGATCATGCCATGTGATCGGTCATCATGACTGCAGTAAACTACGAGCCTCGAAGTATCTGACCTGACGGCTACGTTTTCAACTCCGCCCCTGCCTGTGCTCGGCTAATCTCATTGATTACCAGTTGCAGCCGTGGTTCAAGTCGAACGCACCTGCAAAGAGATGAGAGACTTGTGATCACTGTTTTAAATTATCCAGAGTTGTTTGACTTCACAAATCTTTCAATCATTATTTTCTGTTCGGCTTAGTCCCGTTATTAATCTGGGATCGCCACAGCGGAATGAACCACCAACTCATCCAGCATTTGTTTTATGCAGCGGATGCCCTTCCAGCTGCAACCCATCCCTGGGAAACACATACACACTTATTCACACACACATACGCTACGGACAATTTAGCCTACCCAATTAACCTGTACCACATGTCTTTGGACTGTGGGGGGAAACCGGAGCACCCGGAGGAAACCCACGCAAACGCAGGGAGAACATGCAAACTCCGCACAGAAACGCCAACTGAACCAGCCTAGGCCCAAACCAGCGACCTTCTTGCTGTGAGGTGACAGCACTCCCTACTAACGATTCAATACGCATCTGTTTCAGTGCTTGCCTAGAGCCTAGTCAGTGATCAGCCCCTTTAGTGTTGTAGAAGATGAAGGATTCTGTCAGTTGATTGGCTACTTAGAGCCAAGGTATGCTATGCCTAGTAATGGCTAGTTCTCAGATGTGGTCTTATCTCAACTGTACAGTGTCATCTGTGTCCTCCTTGCTGGTGTCACTTCTGTGAGATATACAGTGGATATCTGGACATCGAGTGTTAGTTCTGTCAGTATGCCATGCCTCACAGCCCAGTGGATTGACAAGAATGTACTGTAGCAGCAGTGATAGCATTCGCATTTAAAGCGATGACTCAAAATCTCAAGGTACAGGACATGCGGCAATGAGACAATGCATGCAATGTGACGAAAGCGATGGAAGAGTTTGGAGTTCCAGGTTTACCATGCACACACATACACACTGCAGTTGACAGTGCATGACAGTGACTTATAGCAACACAGCATTGCAGATAGGACAGAACACATTGGGATATTTCAATCACCTTGTCTCCTTGAACCTCCTTGAATTTGACAATTTACATAGAGAAGAGGGCGCTCTGTGTTTATTCAAAATGTGATCCGCGTAGTTGCAAAGATCTCGGCAGATGATATCTGCAGGTACATTAGAAACCCAGTGCATTGCAGAAATGCTCACTGAATATAAACCTAGGCAGCACTGGTGGCTCAGTGGTTAGCACTGTCGCCTCACAGCAAGAAGGTCGCAGGTTCATCTCCCAGCCATTTGGCATTTCTGTGTGAAGTGTGCATGTACTCTGTGTTTGTGTGGGTCCGCTGGTTTCCCTGATAATGTACAGGTGAATTGGATAAATGAATTGGCTGTACTATGTGTGTGGGAATGAGAGTGTATGGTATATTTCAGCCTGATCTCACGAGAAAACGTAAGTATTTTACGTTTTGTCAGTTTAGTGGCTAATTCGTACGAGTTCAGTCGTTCGAAATTGTATGATTTTAAAAAGGAGGCGTGGCATCTAACCCCACCCCTAAACCCAACTGTCAATGGGGGATGAGCAAATCGTACTAAATCGTACGAATTAGATCGTACGAATTCATACGAATTAGCCACTAAATCAAAAAGTTACGAATTGGCGTGAGATTGTGTTGGATATTTTCCAGTACTGAAGGGCGTAAAACACAAACTGGAATACTTGGCTGTTCATTCTGCTTTGGCGACCTCTGATAAATCTGAACAAGGCAAAGGAAAACTTATAAATGAATATAAACCTTATAGCACATAATAGTTCAATTAGTCAATTAGAATTATCAAGGCTTCATTCAAAGTAATGACATCGGTACATAATATCCGGTTATGATCTATTACTGAACTGATACCGAATTGTCCACATATGCATTGTGCTGCACTGAAGAAACAATTAAATTTGACACCCCATCTGCATTAACACTTCCGAAGCGCTTCTCTGTGTCGAGTTTTTTCGCAGAGTGTTTGTTTTTTCTGAATGCTATCTAAATGTACAGATAGCTAAACCTCGCTTATTCAGAGGTGGAAACTTGCGGACGTGCAACAACTTTAAACACAAAGATAAACACAAAACAACAGTTTCCATCTGGAGCTCCTTCACGGCACTCTTGTAAACACTCGCTCCATCAGACTCGCGGCTCTCGGCACCGCCCACACTCGTCACAGCTACCAAGCCAACCAATCACTGAGCTAGCGCTACACGTCTCTGCGTCGTGTTGTTACATTTTTTGAGAGGTGCGCATCAGCGTCAGCCACGACGAGGGCTGCGCCCAAGCGTACGCATTTGCTTGACGCAGAATTATAAATCAGCCTTAAGTCACTAGGACCAAACCACAAGCTATCTTAAAATGCTGCAGTCTGCCTGGTAAAAATGACATTTTAAAAACATTTGAACACAATCAGGTTTTTACCAAGTTACGGTCTTAATCGCAAACTTATTTCCATAAGATTGACAGTATCCACAGTAATAAGGTCAACCTCATCCTTACTCTTTGCTAAAAACTTCTCGAAAAAGTTGGCAAAGCAGCTTTGTGATGAAATGTTTTGTTAAAACATTCAAATCAAGACTTAATGTACTTCTGTGTAGCTGTACATTTACTGAATGAGCACTGTGTCTAGTTGATTTATGAATCTTTCTCCTTTTAATCTTGTAAAACCGTTTTAATGCATAATTAAAAAGTCTTTAATTAGTTATATTTTTAGATTTCTTATACTTCTTTGTGATTATTTTATGATTCTTTTTAATCTTTTTTTTTTAGTGAAGCACTTTGAATTACCATTGTGTATGAAATCTGCTTTATAAATAAACTTGTCTTGATATAATTTCCTCTGTTATGGCACTGACATGACTGCTTAGCAAAAGCAGCACTGAAGAAATCTTCCCTAAAGGAGCGTGTAATCATTTTAGTGGTTTGCAGTGCAGAACACTTTATTTACTGTGGTTAAACCCATGCTTGAAGCCAGACAAAAAGACTGGTATACTGACAAGCATAAGGAGAGTGTCCTTGACCTGAAGTATAAATGGATGAAACTAGAAGACGAGAACTTTGATGCCACCAAAAGTGATCCACCAGAGGAGAAAATATGAAAAGGATCACTGGTGAACACATATGAAGAAATTTTGGAGGAGAATATCCTGTTTGGAAAAAAGTCTGAATAAGAAATATTCTCAAGGGGTTAAAAAAAAGTCAAAACTGCTTTTACTCCAGCCAAACTAAAAGAGTTAAAGAAGAAAATGTGATAGTGAACTGTGAAAATGTCCTTGCTCTGTTAAATGTATATATTGTATATGCCTTGCCCAAACTTATCTTTTAAGACACCTGCCTAGAAGATACTAGCATGATTGAGGTCATCGAAAAAGAACTGCCCTTCTGGCATAGATAGATAGATAGATAGATAGATAGATAGATAGATAGATAGATAGATAGATAGATAGATAGATAGATAGATAGATAGATAGATAGATAGATAGATAGATAGATAGATAGATAGATAGATAGATAGATAGATAGATAGATAGATAGATAGACAGACAGACAGACAGACAGACAGACAGACAGACAGACAGACAGACAGACAGACAGACAGACAGACAGGTTGGTAGGTATAAAGGTAAAGAACTAAGTAGGTAGGTAAGTGGGTAAGTCAGTAAGTAGGTAGGTAAGTAACCAAGTAGGTAGATAATTAGGTAAGTATTTAAGTAAATAAGTAGGTAACTAGGTAGGCAAGTTGGTAAGTAACTAAGTAGGTAGATAAGTAGGTAAGTAGTTAACTAAGTAGATAGGTAAGTTACCAAGTAGGTAAGTAAGTAGGTAAGTAATCAAGTAGGTATGTAAATAAATAGGTACATAACTAGGTAGGTAAGTAACTAGGTAGGTTAGAAAGTAGGTAGGTAAGTAACCATGTAGGTAAGTAACTATAAGGAGGTTAGTAAGTAGATAGGTAAGTAAGTAGGTAGGTAAGTAGGCGGGTAAGTACGAAGGTAGGTAAGTATGTAAGTAGGTAAGTAAGCAGGTAAGTAACTAAGTAGGTAGGTAAGTAAGTAGGTAGGTAATTAAATAAGTAGGTAAATAAAAAAGTAGTTTAGTCGGTAGGTAAGTTGACGAGTAAGTAGGTAAGTAACTAATTAAGTAGGTAGGTAAGTTGGTGACTAAGTAGGTAGTTAAGTAGGTTGGTGAGTAACCAAGTTGGTAGGTAAGTAACTAAGTAGGTTAGTAAGTAGATGGGCAAGTAGGTAGGTAGGTAAGTAGGTAAGTAAGTAGGCAGGTAAGTAGGCAGGTAAGTACGTGGGTAGGTAAGTATGTAAGTAGGTAGGTAGGTAAGCAAGTAGGTAAACAAGTAGGTAACTAAGTAGGCAGGTAACTAACTAGGTAATTGAGTAGGTAAATATGTAAGTAGGTAGGTAAGTAGGTAATTAAATAGGTAAGTAAATAAGTACTTAGTAGTAGGTAGTTAAGTAGGTAGGTAAGTTAATGAGTCAGCAGGTAAGTAAATAAGTAGGTAGGTAGGTAGATAAGTGGATGAGTAAGCAGGGAAGTAACTAATAAGGTAAGTTGGTATGTAAGTTGGTAACTACGTAGGTAGGTAGGTAACTAAGTAGGTAGGTAAGTAACCAAGTAAGTAAGTAGGTAAGTACGTAAGTAAGTGTATTTTGCTGTATTTGGCCTTACTGTTTTTGGATGGCTCACCAATGTATTAGATTGCTCTAATGCATAACATAAGTAACCTGATTTTATTGAAGAAAGTGAATAGTTTCCTCAGTTCACACCTTTTCAGATGCAGATACTTGTTTACATATGAAACAAGTCATACAACCTATAATAAGTAGGTAAGTAGGTATCAGGAGAATAATTATGTAAACGGAAAGTACATCTTGATGAAACACCTGAACTCTTCTTGCTTAATCTCTTCAACATTACATCAGCTCTGTTCAGTATTACTGATATGAGTCTGTCAGTGGCAGCAAGCTTCCAGTAACAACTCCTCCAAGGAATGAGCTTTGATATTTAGTGTGTCGGCCACAGAAATGTGGTTTTGTTATGGTTTAAGAAACCATCAGACTGAGGCAAGCCAAAGTGTGTTTGTGAAATTAAAAAGCACTGATGCAAAAATGCTGGGCAATAAGGGCAAGCGACTGAAGGGCGTTTATACCCAATGCTTAGCACCACCGACGCAAGAGAGAACTGATGAGAACTTTCTCTGTGATGGAGACTATGTCACACAGCAGCATATTAGACACTTGCAGATGAAGGAAGGGACAGCAGAGTGTTGTCATGTCACAAACGAATTAACACCCTCGACTGCATTAAGAAAACGTGTTTGTCTAGTTAGGAAGAGAATGTGTTTCTTCTGTTGCAAGAGCAGAAAGAGAAAGACAGAGGATGAGTTAAGAAATATTATCATTAAGGCCCGATCCCAATTTTATTTTATACCCCCACCTATAGGAGGCTGTTTGGGATGAAACACACTGAAACCTTGCGCGTACAAAAAAGTTTGCTCACTTATATACAGTTTAAGCCTGAATAATTAGCCCTATGGGAAATATTTGAAAAAGAAAAAGGAAATCACATAAGGACTAATAATTTTGACGTCAACTGTATATCAAGCATATATAAAACATCCTTAAATACACACTTTAAACAAAACACACCGAAAATCCTTACATGCACATTGTATTACACATGCAATTCTGTGTTTAACTTGTGTTGTGTAAGCACAAAATCCATTTCATTGTACCCGGAAGTTTCCATGAAGTGTGTAAATATGAAGTATTGTACGCGCAAGTGTTTAGTGTGTTTCGTCCAAAGTCTTTCAATGTGTTTCGTCTCACCTAAGAACGTTCCAGATATGTTTTGTATATTTGAGCGAACATATATTTTTACGTGAAAGTGTTTCAGTGTAGCACAAGTGTTGCAAGGAGTAGGGATAGAAATATTTCCTTAAAAATTGGGACACCACCACTACACATACGTCTTCATGTTGTCACTAGCACAGGTTGCGAGAATTTTCAATTATTTCATATGGAATTGGGGTTTAATGCACTGTGTTAGCATTGTTGGACCTCACAGTCCGAGTAGGGTTTGTCTGCGGACTGCAAGACAGGGCCGTAACATGAAGAGGTGTAACTTGTAGTAAGTTAGAAGCGTAACTTGAAGTTATGGAGACCTACATGTCAAAACTATGTTGTCGGCAAGATGGTGCTGTACATCAGTTAATAATATCTACACCTCAGGTCTCAAACTCAATTCCTGGAGGGCCGCAGCTCTGCACAGTTTTGTTCCAACCCTATTAAACACAGCTGCTCCAACTAATCAAGGTGTTCAAAAGAGTCAAGAACACCTTCAATAGTTGGATCAGCTGTGTTTGATAAGGGTTGGAGCAAAACTGGGCAGAGCTGTGGCCCCTTCAGGAATTGAATTTGAGATCTATGATCTACACCTACTTCACACCTAAACCCAACCATCACAGTTATCAACACCTATACCACAACCTTAAACCCAAATATCATCCTTATATATGTCTACACCTTCCCCAACCCTAAACTCAACCATTATCGTTATTAATGTATACATCTTCCCAACCCTTAACCTAGCCATCACAGTTATTAACGTCTACACCTAACACAACCCTAAACACAACCATCATCGTTATTAACGTCTACATCTATGCCAACTCTAAACCCAACCATCGTTATTTAGGTCTATACCTTCTCCAACCCTAAACCCAACCATCAGTTATTACCATCTATACCACTACCCTAAACCCAACCGTTATTTAGGTCTACACCTTCTCCAACCCTAAACCTAACCATCACAGTCATTAACATCTATACCACAACCCTAAACCCAACCATCGTTATTTAGGTCTACACCTTCCCTAACCCTAAACCTAACCATTATCATTAATGTCTACACCTTTCCCAACCCTTAACCTAACCATCACAGTTATTAAAGTACAGCCGCGAGTTGCAGAGACTTTCATACTAGATGCGCTCATCGTTGTACTGTTATTTGCATCCACAGGGGGGCGACACCAAGTAGGCTAACTGTCATGACAAAACTGACATGAATATAACATTAAATCAAATGAATTGGTTGTGAATAAATTTGGAGAAAACTCGTAAAAGCATTTGATGTAAATGTCCTCTGGTAAGTATTTCCGCCATCTTGCCAACACCATCTCGTTGTGACATCTTCCATGGTTCAATGGGATCTTGATAACTGCAAGTTAGGCCTCTAACTTAGTACAAGTTACACTCCTTCACGTCACACCCCTGTCTTGCAGTCAAAAGACAAATACACTTGCACATTCCCGATGTCATGCACTCCAGCATTAAGACCTTTGATACAGCAGTTGTCTACACCGCAAAAATGCTTTTCTTACTAAGATTTGTTGTCTTGTTTCTAGTCCAAATATCGAAAAATTATTAATTTAAGAAGAATTTTCAGAAAGCAAAACATATTTGCTTGTTCTATGAAATAATATGTCAAAATGATACGAGTTTTTCTTTCAAACAAGCTAAATAAACTGCCAGTAGGGTAAGTAAGATAATCTTAAATCTAAAGGCAAAACAAGATTACTTTGCTTACCTCATTGGCATTGGGCCTAAAATAAATTTTAGCCCTGACAAAAACATAAAAGCAAAACATATTGTCTTGTTGTACAAAATAATGTTAAAAGGAAGGGAGTTTTTCCTTAAAACAAGCTTAAAAATCTGCCAATGGAGTAAGATAATCTTACGTCAAAAGGCAAAACAAGATTATTTTGCTTACCTCATTGGGATTGGGCCTGAAATAAATTTGAGCACACAAAAACATGACTATGTATCCCATCCCGAGCTTCTGATTAATTAACATCTACACATGCAGTTGCAATGTGCGAGACCACCAATACATTTAACATGATTTAACTCCTGTTTACACTCCAAAGCCTCCTCGTTTTTCCAAAATGCCCTTTTTTCCGAGATAAAGGGGACATTACTTAAAGCTCATTAAGAATCGATTAACAGCCACTGAATGAAATGATGTTGATAAGATCGCAGGAGGGCTCCGGACTCTCTGATTAATTAAAAGTAAAGTAAACTACTGAAACTAGATTTATTCACTGGTCCCAAATATGAAGCAGGAGAATCAATTATTCAGATGTCAAACTTTCTTCACTCGGCGCAGAAGGCGAAGTCGTTGAACCTTGCAATGATTTTTTTTCCCCTCAGTCACTCCCAAAAGACAAATTATTAACTCATTTTGTGAAGTTCGCATTAGACATTCCAAACCCAGAGAAAATGTATAGTCTGCATTTGTACTGAGGCGATTGAAAATACTGGCATTAGACCCACTACCATGTTGAGCAAACTATATGCTATTCTTTTTCTGTAGAAGACATAATTAAATATTTTGAAGAATATTAACTTTAATATTTCCCTGTCTTCTGAAGCCATGGGTTGCGTGAGGAATTTTTATCACTGACGTTTTTATCACTGAGAATGATGGTGGATGATTGTGAACTGAAGATTGGGAAGGAAGAGGGGTGGTGTTGAATGAATGCGAACTGAAGAGCGAGTTGGGGTGGCCTGTTTGTGTGTATGCATAAGGCAGATGCTCTGAACTTATAGTCGGCAGGTTGATGTGTATAAAGAGTCACATTAGACAGCTTGGAAATTAGAGTTTTATTCTATTACTTGCTTTTAACGTCTTTGAACTAATAAATGAGCTGAATTCTTGAGGTATTTTCACATACCGTTGATCAGCGCCACCTCCTGGATTGATAATGCGAATAATGTGATGTAATGTGAACTACTGCAAGCCACTGTCTTTTACCCTCATAGTCAGATGGCATCTTGTGTCATTTAAATGCACCATCGTCTTCACTAAAGTGGACATTTTCTCTTTTATTTTCAATTATATAATCAACCCAAACAAATGTAATTAACCAAAATTAAATTGACAAACACACATATCGTCCCACTTTACTAACACATTAATTGAAAGAGTGGCACAAAGTGAAAATAAACCATTTGACTACCATGTGACTAAAAGGGAGACCACATGGGAAAGCTAGGTTGCTGCCGGAAGTGGTGTTAGTGAGACCAGCAGGGGGCGCTCAACCGGTCTGTGTGGGTCCTAACGTCTCAGTATATGAAGGGGACTCTATACTGCTCAGTGAGCGCTGTCTTTCAGATGAGATGTTAAATACTTAACAAAAAGAGTTTTAGAGGAGATGATATCACCATATCACAATAAGCAAAATCATGTGGTTAGTTTTGACTCCATTTTTACTTTGAAGCATCCTACTAGAAGGCGTTCAGCAATGAAGATTATAACCTTATAATGCTATAACCTCACCGTCCACTTTATTAGGTACACCTATCCAACTGCTTCTTAATGTAAATTTCTAATCAATCAATCAATCACATGGCAGCAACTGGTCAGGATGATCTGCTCTGTTCAAACTGAGCATCAGAATGGGGAAGAAAGGTGATTTAAGTGATTTTGAACATGGCATGGTTGTTGGCCCCAGACAGGCTGCTCTGAGTATTTTAGAAACTGTTGATCTACTAAGATTTTCATGCACAACCATCTCTAGGGTTTACAGAGAATGGTCCGAAAAAGAGAAAATATCCAGTGAGTGGCAGTTCTGAGGGCACAAATACCCTGTTGATGCCAGAGGTCAGAGGAGAATGGCCAGACTGGTTTGAACTGCTAGAAAGGCAACAGTAACTCAAATAACCACTCGTTATAACCGAGGTCTGCAGAAGAGCATCTCTGAACACAAAACACATCCAACCTTGAGGCGGATGGGCTACAGCAGCAGAAGACCACACCGGGTGCCACTCCTGTCAGCTAAGAACACTAAACTGAGGCTAAAATTTACACAGGCTCACCAAAATTAGACAATAGAAGATTGGAGAAACGTTGCCTGGTCTGATGAGTCTCGATTTCTGTTGCGACATTCGGAAGCTAGGGTCAGAATTTGGCGTCAACAACATGAAAGCATGGATCCATCCTGCCTTGTATGGTTCAGGCTGGTGGTGGTGTAATGGTGTGGGGGATATTTTCTTGGCACACTTAGGATATTTTCAAGTACCAGTTGAGCATCATGCCAACACCACAGCCTACCTGAGTATTGTAGCTGATCATGTCCATCCCTTTACGACCACAGTGTACCCATCTTCTGATGGCTACTTCCAACAGGATAACACACCATGTCATAAAGCGTTTATCATCTCAGACTGGTTACATGAACATGACAATGAGTTAACTGCACTCAAATGGCCTCCACAGTCACCAGTTTCAATCCAATAGAGCACCTTTGGGATGTGGTAAAACATGAGCTTCACATCGTGGATGTGCAGCCGACAAATCTGCAGCAACTGCGTGATGCTATCATGTCAATATGGACCAAAATCTCTGAGGAATATTTACAGTACCTTGTTGAATCAATGCCACAAAGGAATAAGGCAGCTCTGAAGGCAGAAGGCGGTCCAACCGAGTACTAATAAGATGTACCTATTAAAGCGCCCAGTGAGTGTACAATAAACCGTACATTTATATTTTCTATTTTCAGGATTTAACATATTTGCTAAATTTAAAATGTCTTATTTTGGCACCTTAAATTTTATTCACAGAATATGAACAAGGGGAGAAAAGTCACAAATTACTTGTGCCAGACATATGGTGACAATACAGGCCATCCGTGTGTTACACGAGTGCGCTATAATGGAATATGACTTTGTCCAGTAGTATTAGCTGTGAAAGGAATTACTCTTGGCTTGAGAGGATTGCAAGTACATAATGATGTCTGGCAAACGCATCACCTGCTGTTCTGCTTGTTTTCCTCCCATCTGAAAATGCCAGTTTTTCCCCGCATTTGGTGGGTTGCCAAATTGAGGACATTTGTGGATATTGTTGGTGAGGAATTTATCACAGATATGACTGTTTCGCACATTTGTGAGGTGAGGCTCTGACATTATTGTGTCTTCCCCACTGCTGGCACTATAATTCATCCAGCAGCAGTCATGATTGTGAGTCTGTAGCCATATGGTGCTTGCTAAGTACACCTCATCAAGGTGGCTCTCAGCTTAGCATCGCACGCTGCTGGCCAAGCCATTTCGCTTGCTATACTGCAATGTGTCTGCGTTAACGGTTGTATTTGAGTGGATTGAAAGTGTTAGCGTTTTGCTTGTTGAATATGTACAGGGCAGACGCTGTAATGTAGCAGCTGTGTGAAGATTTTCCAATAGAGAAAGCCAAGTGGGTTAAACATGGTGTTTTCAAACTTTCTATGCAGTTTTTTATATTCCTTTACTAAAATGTTTCTCAAGGTTTTAACACTTTTCCTCCAAATTTGGGTTACACTTTACTATTAGTGCATGCTTATGACAACTGTTATAAATTGTCATTTGCTCATGTCATTTTAAATGACATTGTTGACATCAACAATACATCACAACTGGTCATTATCTCTGTCATGACAATTTGACATTACCAATACAACATAACTTGTCATAAATCTGTCATAATTATGATCATCAGGAGGCCATTAATCTAGTATATACAGTTAGGACCATAATTATTTTTTAATTCTAAAATTTTTGGCTCTATACACCAACACACTGGGTTTGAAATGAAACGAAGATGTGCTTTAACTGCGACTCTCAGCTTTAATTCAAGAGTTCACACTTAGCTGATGATTCATCAATAGCTTGTTTGGCATGCTGTCCCGGGAGAGAGCCCCGAGCTCAAGGGATCCTCGAGCCCGGGGCTTCCTCCCGTTTGCAGAGCGAGAGGGGAGCCTGAGCTCGGTGGATCTCAGAACTCCCCGTCTGCAGTAGCTAAGGGAACCCGTGAGGAAAAAGCAAGGGGGCTAGACAAATGTTTCATTGTTATGCATGATGTATATTTTTTGGATGGTGGGAGGAAACCGGAGAACCCGGGGAAAACCCACGCGGACACGGGGAGAACATACAAACTCCTCACAGAAACACCTACTGACCTGGCAGGACCAGGGTTGGCAGTGTTCTTGCTGTGGGGCTAACAGTGCTAACCACTGGGCCTCCTTGCCGCCCGATCTAAGGTGAAGGAGGAGAATGGGGAGGAAGGGGGGTTTCTTCCAAACGAAGATAAGGTGGACTGAAAACTGTGGTTATTTATAGTAGCTTATGGCTCATATGATTGGATGATACTGATTAGCTTAATACGAGACCAGCTGCGATAAATCATAAGCACGTGATCCTCCCGAAATTAGTTTATTAATAAACTTCACTTTGAGGGTATTTACATCCAAATCAGATGATCACTGTAGGAATTACAACAGTTTGCATATGTGCCTCCCACTTGTTAAGGGTCCAAAGTAATTGGACAATTGGCTTCTAAGCTTTTCCATGGCCTGGTGTGTGTTATTTCCTCACTATCCCAATTACAATAAGCAGATAAAAGGTCCAGAGTTCATTTAAGTGTGCTATTTACTTTTGGAATCTGTTACTGTCAATTCTCAAGATGAGATCCAAAGAGCTGTCACTTTCAGTCAAGCAAGCCATCATTAGGCTGAAAAAACAAAACAAACCCATCAGAGAGATAGCAAAAACATTTGGCAGGGCCTAAACAACTGTTTGGAACATTCTTAAAGCAGTGAAGCATGGTGGTGGCAGTGTCATGACGTGGGCATCTATGGCTGTCAATGGAACTGGTTTCCTTGTATTTATTAATGATGTGACTGCTGACAAAAGCAGCAGGATTAATGCTGAAGTGTTTCAGGTAATATTTTCTGCTAATATTAAACCAAATGCTTCAGAACTCATCTGACGGTGCTTCACAGTGCTGATGGAGAATGACCCATTACTGCCAAAGCAACCAAAGAGTTTTTTAAGGGAAAGAAGTGGAATGTTAAGCAATGGCCAAGTCAATCACCCTATCTGAATCTGATTGAGCGTGCCTTTTAATTGCTGAAGACAAAACTGAAGGGAAAATGCCCCGAGAACAAGCAGGAATTGAAGACAGTTGCTGTAGAGGCTCGGCAGAGCACCATCAGGGATGAAACCCAGCATCTGGTGATGTCTATGCGTTCCAGACATTATGCTGTCCAATTAATTTTGGTCCCTTAACAAGTGGGAGGCACATATGCAAACTGTTGTAATTCCTACAGCTTTCACCTGATTTGGATGTAAATACCCTCAAATTAAAGCTGAAGTCTGCAGTTAAAGCACATCATCAGGACAATTAAAATCAGGTAAAAGTCTGTGTTTGAATTGTCAGGACCTTATCTATTGTAAATGAAAAAGGGAAAATATAGCTTGTGTTAAAAAAAAAAAGTTGTCCCTAATTTCATTTTTCTGTTTGATCAAAAATGTTATAAATTTTTTCTAATTTGGTAGTTGGCATTAAAAGTTACACTAAAAGATTTGTTCAATAATAAATAAAACAGAACTCTTAAATGGTTATAAATAGAACCATCTAAATTGAATTGACAGAACCATTTGGAGTTCTATTTAATGAACCCTTAAAATGGTTCTATATTGAATGAGTGTGTATGGGTATTTTCCAGAACTGGGTTAAGGCTGGAAGGGCATCTGCTGTATAAAACATATGCTGGAATAGTTGGCGGTTCATTCCGCTGTGGCGACCTCTGAAATAGAGACTAAGCAGAAGGAAAATTAATGAATAAATTATTACTATAAGTAGTAAAACTTTGTTCTTTGGTGAGAAATGTTCTAAAATAACAATGTAGTCATTTATTTGTTTAGTTAACACGGTAATATAAAAAACAATTTAAAAATCTACTTAAATGTATTTATATATGTATATAATGATTCCATTCATCCATACAACCTGTATGTTTGTCCAAAGTTAGTAGTTATCTATGACAACTGCATACTGTTGCCGCCTGTGTTTTGGCTCAGCCTGTACGGTGAGGAGTTATTAGTCTGCGTTGGTCAAGATCAGCTGAACAGAAGATGCTACTGTATATTCTCAAGCTGGCACTGCAAGGCATCATTGGCGTCCCCTTTCTTTTCTCTGTCTGTGTTTTCTGCAATCTCAAAGTCACCCTGGTGGTGTGTTCCAGGTGTGCCACTGGCAGGTCTGATCAAAGTCACAAGGTGTCCCTTTCAGCCCCCGCGACCACGCCAGCTGCTCCAATCACTCCGATTAGCCAGAGTTTGTGTCTCAGAGCCACTGGAGAGGACAGGGCACCTCTGGGTCTTTACAGACATAAGCAAACATAACTAATGTGGAGCTGAGTAACTAACTGCTGGACGAGTAGATGTGACGCTAAAAGGGGTGCAGGCTTTGCACATGCGTTTAGGCCCAAGCTGATTTAGGGCCTTATAATTAAAATCAGGGAACAAATTTATCTTCTGTGGTCACAATAGTTAAAATGTAGGGCTGGTACTATGAATCAAATCAAGAAGTTATTATGCACCGCTTCTAATATTCTGAGCTTCGTTTCTACCAACAGATGGAACGGTATGCTTTACTCTGATTGCCTTCAATTCTTTACACAGTATACACACCACTTTAAGTTAACATTATGATTTAGAACATTAGGAAAGGTTTAGGTAATTATAGGAGTTGAGCTGTGTTTACATTAACCCTTGTGTACTGTTCAAATTTACTACCCTTTTGTTATGTTTGAGGCTGTTTTTGCTTCATTGACTTCCATTATAATGACAATTTTAGACTGCAAAACCATAACTATGAACCTTGATTGTTGGGGGTTGTCCATGTTGGGAAGAGGTAAAATCTGCCATCTTTACTGTAGATCCTCAGTTGGCACTGTTAACCCATTAGGGCTACCCCGATAGGCCTGTGCAAGAAATTTTCTGGCTTTTATATGGAGTTCTTGAAACAGCAGATTATAGTATGTGTGCATAAACTCATCTACTACTGTACTAATGTTCTGAGAGCTGAGCTGCAGGTGCGCAAAGGTCTTTCTCATATGCACACACACTATACTCCATATAGAGGGCAGAATCTAAACTTTTTTGCACTGCAACTGATGATCAACAGTAAAAATGACACGTTTTACCTCTTCCCAACAGGGAAAACCAGCAACAATCAAGAATGTATGATTATATTGTGTCATGGCTTTTCTAACAAAAAAGAAATTATAGTTGAAGTCAATGGGGCAAAAACAGCCACCAACATAATGAAAGGGTGGTAATTTTACCCAGAGTGTGAAAATTTTTAATAAAATAAAAAAAAAAATTCCCAAATATATGTGTCAAAATAAGATTTGTCACCAAAAATGAAAGCTGAAACACAGAGAAAGTTGAGGTCAAATGATATTGACCTCAAAATCACCCCAGAGTGGATGAAAACATCCCCAACAGCACACAAGGGTTAATCTCATGGCATAAAAGCCAAGGTGGAGCAGGTACATTTGACCACTTTTTGTAAATGACTTTTCCAAATGCACATGCTCTCTTGTGTGAACATTTGTTAATGTAAAAACTGAGCTCAGGATTGATTCCAGGGAGAATCGGGATGCATTCTGAAAATCTAAAAAGCATCAGTTTATCGCCCTAGTCCTATTAAATCGGATGTAGAGTATATTTAAAGAGTTTGAGGTCTCTAGCTAGTTAATAACTGTAGACGTTAATAATGGCGGTTGAGTTTAGGGTTGGGTTGGGCTAGGTTAAATACACGTAAATAACTGTAATGGTTGGGTATGGGGTTGGGGTAGGTGTAGACGTTAATGACGATAATGGTTGGGTTTAGGGTTTGGGAAGGTTTAGACGTTAATAACGATGATGGTTGGGTTTAGGGTTGGGGTCGGTGTAGACGTTAACGATGATGGTTGGGTTTAGGGTTGGGGTAGGTGTAGACGTTATTAACGATGGTTAGGTTTAGGGTTGGGGAAGGTGTAGATGTTAATAACGATGGTTGGATTTAGGGTTGGGGTAGGTGTAGATGTTAATAACTAACGGTTGGGTTTAGGGTTGGGGAAGGTTTAGACGTTAATAACGATGATGGTTGGGTTTAGGGTTGGGGTGGGTGTAGATGTTATTGATGGTTGGGTTTAGGGTTGGGGTAGGTGTAGACGTTAATAACGATGGTTGGGTTTAGGATTGGGGTAGGTGTAGACGTTAATAACGATGGTTGGGTTTAGGATTGGGGTAGGTGTAGACGTTAATAACGATGGTTGGGTTTAGGGTTGGGGTAGGTGTAGTTAATAACGATGATGGTTGGGTTTAGGGTTGGGGTAGGTGTAGATGTTAATAACGATGATGGGTTTAGGGTTGGGGAAGGTGTAGACGTTAATAACGATGATGGTTGGGTTTAGAATTGGGGAAGGTGTAGACATTATCGATAATGGTTGGGTTTAGAATTGGGGAAGGTGTAGACATTATCGATAATGGTTGGGTTTAGAATTGGGGAAGATGTAGACATTAATAACAGATGGTTGGGTTAAGGGTTGGGGAAGGTGTAGACGTTAATGATCATTTTTTGTTTTCGTTTTGAGAAAATTCTTCTAAGTTTAACTTCATTTACTTACTAACTGCTTTAACACATATTTTTAGCTTGTTCTATAGCTTAGCATGCTGTTTTAGAATAGCCTCCGAACACTGAAATCCAAACTATCTGACTTGATTTCAAATGAATCAGAGCATTCGGGAGATTTCCACCAATCAGATTGCTTATTCAACTCGGTGCCCAGATTATCTTGTTATATTGTTTCACTGAGGCCTGAAATGCATGAAATATGTTATCTAAAAAAAAAAATCAAACGTGAAACTATAAGTCATAAATATTTAAATACAATTCCTTCTTCACATCAGAATTATTCTGCTGAAATACCAGTAATCCTCCAGGCAATCATTACAAGCCCAGCAGATAAAAACACAAAGATGAAACAACACTCTTGTATTATCCCCCAGAACATTTTAAATGCATGCTTTTCCTTTTTTCTTTCTCCCCCATCCTTTTGCCAGAGCGCATGCAGATTGGATCTGTTCCTGGGTCAGCTTGCCACCTGAATCAGTAATCTGTACCTGCGTCAAGGGAAGTCGTTGCTCTCTCTCTTTTAGCTGACCTCATGTCAGATGGGATGACAGTAAGTTGTGATAAGTTCTAAAACTCTCACCAAGGTCTCGGACTTTTTGGGTGAATCCCTCAAGAATTCCAATACTTCCACGTGTCTCCGCTTTTCTTACAAGTTTTGAAGATAAAATTTGTCATTCATATAAAGTTCCTCTCGTTCCTTGCGGGATTTTCCTATAATTTGCATCAAGCCATGATGCAATAAAGGACAATCCAGGAAATTATAATAAATGCCCCTTCAGACTGATGCCCAAGAAAAACAAACCACACTGGGATAAAAGAACCATTGTTTTAAATTAAAGATGACCCATTTTAACTCAATGGATTCAAACTGGACAAAGACCTGCAAAATTGGTCATCCTACATAACTGAACAATTAACATTTTAGCAATTTTACTCTAAGGTTATTGACATAGGGTAACAACAGTTAAAAATTGTTGGCATCTTCACATTACAAAGCTTCTAAATTAATTATAATAACAACTCAATGTTTACACTCTAAAAACGGCGGATTCCATACAATTCACTCAAGGTGTCCCAACACAAATAAATTAAGTTAACTTAATAATTTTTACAAATTTAGGTGGATTGAACATAAAACTGTTGTCCCAAAAAAACTTGAGAATTGTGCTGATTCCGCTCATTTTAAATATGCAGTTTCAACAAGCAGCAAGTCTTTTTCGATTGTACATTAACTCACTTTTTAAAGCAAAATAAAATTATAACATTCACACACACACACACACACACACGTTTGTTTTTGTGAAAAGTGGGTACATTACATAGGTTTCTATTCATTTTATGCAGCACAAACCGTATATTGTATTGCCCTCACCCCACCCTACTCCTAAACCCAACCATTACAGGAGACAGTGTGCAGCTTTACTCTCTGATTAAACTTATCCTGTGGGATTTATAAGCATTTAACCTCACCAATGTCCTCATATTTCACCTCGTTTTTGTAATACCTGTGTCATACCTATGTCATTATACAGATTTGAGTCCTGAAATGTTACAAAAAGCAAGTACACACACTCATCAGCCACTTTATTAGTTACACCTTATTAGTCCCGGGTTGGACCCCATTTTGCTTTCAGAACTGCCTAATCCTTCGTGGCATAGATTCAACAAGGTACTGGTAATATTCTTCAGAGATTTTGATCCATATTGACATGATAGCATCACGCAGTTGCTGTAGATTTGTCGACTCAAAGGTGCCACTTCTCAAAGGTGCTCTATTGGATTGAGATCTGGTAACTGTGGAGGCCATTTGAGTACAGTGAACTTATTGTCATGTTTGAGAAACCAGTTTGAGATGATTCGTGCAGTATGACATGGCGAGTTATCCTGCTGGAAGTAGTCTTTTGAAGATGGGTACACTGTGGTCATAAAGGGATGGACATGGTCAGCAACAATACTCAGGTAGGCTGTGGCGTTGACACAATGCTCAATTGGTACTAATGGGCCCAAAGTGCGCCAAGAAAATATCCCCCACACCATTACACCACCACCACCAGCCTGTATCATTGATACAAGGCAGGATGGATCCATTCTTTCATGTTGTTGACGCCAAATTCTGACCCTACCAACCAAATGTCGCAGCAGAAATTGAGACTCATCCGACCAGGCAACGTTTTTCCAATCTTTTATTGTGCAATTTTGGTGAGCCTGTGTGAATTGTGAATCGATGTGGTCTTCTGCTGCTGTGGCCTGTGTTATGTGTTCAGAGATGCTCTGCAGCTTCTGAAATACTCAGACCAGGCCGTCTGACACCAACAACTATGCCACGTTCAAAGTCACTTAACTCACCATTCGTAGATTAGACTGGAGACAAATTCTCACTAATAATCACTTGCATATTAGCAGAATATTACTAGAATATTAGCTTTTTTATTAGTACTGATTCATGTCTTAATCTGCAGAAACATTTTTCAGATCCCTAATAGTGTTAGTTCAACCAAAAATAAAATTCTATTGATTTACCTCATGTTGTTCCAAACTCCTGAAACAAAAATTAAGATATTTTAGGTGAAATCCAAGGAAAATCCCTCATCCTAGACAACAACAATCCCAAGATGTTCAGAAAAGGAACCAAAAACTTTCATTCATTTTCCTTTCACTTAGTCTCTATTTCAGGCCTTGCCACAGTGGAATGAACCGCCAACTATTCCAGCATATGTTTTGCACAGCGCATGCCCTTACAGCTGCAGTCCAGTACTGGGAAACACCCATTCACTCTCAAATTCACACACGCATTCATACACTACGGACAATTTAGTTTATTCAATTCGCCTATAGCGCATGTTATTCGACTGTGGGGAAACAGGAGCACTGGGAGGAAACCCATGCCAACATGGGGAGAGCATGCAAACTCTACACAAAAATGCCAACTGATCCAGCCAGGACTTGAACCAGCAATCTTCTTGCTGTGAGGTGACAGTGCTAACCTCTGAGTCACCATGCTGCCAGAACCAAAAACATTACCAAAATATTCCAAGTAAAAACCATTTGAAACTCCAAGAACACTTTTGGGTGTTAAAAAACCTTTTTGGATCCTTGCTGTTTATGGAAAGGAGAGCTCCAGGATTTCATCTAAAACATCTGAATTTGTATTCCAAAGATAAACAAAGGCCTCATTTCATAATATTTCCCAATATTTTCATATTTGGATGAAGGAACCTAAACTTACCACCCTACTGAAAAAAAACAGCTTAAACCAGCCTAGGCTGGTTGGCTGGTTTTAGCTGGTTGACCAGCCTGGTTTTAGAGGGGTTTTGGCCATTTACAGGCTGGTTTCCAGCCATTTCCACCCAGGTCTTAGCTGGTCAGGCTGGAAAATGACCAGCTAAAACCAGCTTGACCAGCCTAGCTAGGCTGGGAGCCTAGCCAAAACCAGCTATGTCTAGCTTAAACCAGGCTAAATGGCCAAAACCCCTCTAAAACCAGGCTGGTCAACCAGCTAAAACCAGCCAACCAGCCTAGGCTGGTTTAAGCTGGATTTTTCAGCAGGGCAGCACCTTACGAGCTACCAATTAGCAGCAAATTAGTTGTTTATTTGAGACAAAGTAGTTACTACTTAGTGTGAATTTCATGGTTTTGATGGCTTTCATTTATTTAGAAAATGTGCAAAATACAATAATAACCCTCGAGTGAGTGTGTCCAAAGTTTTGACGGATAAATACTCCGCCGTCAATGATGCAGATAATGCTTCTGACAGTTCGCCAACAGCAGGCTTCGCCCTGGCATAGGTGGTGTGCACGCGTCTTCATAGATGAGAGCTGAGTATAAATGAGGGAGAAAAAGCAGCAGATAGAATAGAGGAACGAAGCACATCTTTGAATAATGAGATCATCATAATGACCGATTCCTCTCAGCGAAGCGGAGCTCCATACTGACCTAACAAACAGCACTGATACAGTAATTAACGTCAGATTGGGAGAGAAGCACTTGAAAAGGGGCTTTTAACGAGTCTTGCCGTGCAGGCGGCAAAAAGGTCCTCTTGACAAAGAGCAAAGCTGACAGTAATTAAGTGTGCATTGCTGGCAAAGACAGGGCCACCGCTCTCTGAAAATTTCATCTAAAAACAACAGCGAGGCGTCCTTTAGAGTTAAAGACGCGTATGTGTGTGCGTGTGCCAGTTTAAACGGCTAGTTGTTCTTAAGTGGCAGACTGTCTGTTTGTGATTCTTCAGCTGTACAAACACTAGAAGACTTCACGTAGCACCAGAAGGAGCACAGGCCACGCTGAGACTAAAACAGAAAAGAACTCAATCATTCTGCCGGTTGTCCTATACAATCAGCCATTCTCCTCCTCTCCAAACATGTAATCTCCACCTGATTTCTCTCTTGTGGGACTAGAACGAGATCAAGCGTGTGTAATAGGCCTCTGCTGCCTTTGCTCTGATTACTGCCTCATTGTTTCCGAATATATAAAATATTTATCTGGCCTTCTCTCTCTTTTTTTAGCCGTGGACGCTAGCGTTTTAGCACATCAGCTGTGATTAAATAGATTCGTGTTATCTGTTTATATGCACAGAAGGGTTTATACATTATGCAGCAACACTATGTGTTTTGTCCTTTTGAGTAAACTTCATTTCCGAGTCTCTCCACGGATGGTGCTTTAGAAATATTGCCTACAGCCAATCTGGTGGGTTGGTGTTCGCCTTGACTGCTGGAATATGAAATAGTCTGTAACTATTCATGTTAGGATGACATCATTCACTTATGAACATGTATGTTCTTGGCAAAAGCACAAAGCCAGGCAGGATTCATTGGCCCTGTGACATCTATCTAAGCATGCAGTGATAGATGTACTGTAAGACTGTCCTCGTGTTTCATTAATATTTAAGTGGAACACATCTGAACTTAAAGGGAAAAGAAATTAAAAATTAGACAGATGCATTCATATGAAAACACATAGATGTACAGTAAACTACACTAAAATACAGTTATGAGAGCTGTCAATGGGGCAGTACCTTTTCAAAAGCTGGACTTTTGTACTTTTAAGCACTAATATGTACTTTTTAGGTACTAACCTTTACCTTTATAGGGCACCTATGATGAAAATCATGTTTTGGGAGCTGTTTGAACAGAACTGTGTGTAGGTATAGTGTGTCCAGAGTCATATCGGGGTGATATAAAGACAATAAGTGTCTTTTTTTTATGTCCTGATGTTAAAATAGGATCCAAATCCCTCCCATTTTGTGGCCCACCGCAATGTGACATAGGAGTGCGGTTTCTCCGCCCACCGAAGACACATCCTGGAGACATCATATAGTTTAATTGCCCTTTTATTTTCTGGATTGGTTCAGTTTCTTGTGGTTTCCATGTTCATTCATTTGCTCTACTCTCATTACCGTCTACTGATTTAGGTTCCAGCTGTTATTAAATGCTCAAAGTTTATAATCTTTTTTTTTTTCTTTCAGAGTGACAAAAAAGTGTAAGCAAGTAGCTTACATGCAAATACCCAAACAGAGGCAAATTTCCACAGGGCCACATGAATGATGCGCAATGTGCTACGCATTTGAAGAAAGTGACAAAAAACATCCCATGAGTAATTTAGAGCAAGTGACATGATGATTGTGTCTGGTGTGAATCAGACAACAGTAATCGAGCAAGTAGATTACATTCAAAGTCAATACAAATGTGCGAACAGAGGCAAATTTCCACCCTGCGGCATGACGCAGGACATGCAATGCTCTTTCAGCAAATGTGCTTAAAACATCCTGTGAGTATTCGAGAGAGAGAGTTCATTCTACACAATGTTTCACGTCAGGTATGAACCCAGCAGTTTTAATTCAGAATTTCAGATAATCGACTGGAAATTCTTGCATTAATTTATCCATGTGCAAAAACAGCTCAATCAATCAAGTACTGCGTGCACTATAGTGTTTATCAAGACACAGATCAACAGAAATACTCAAACAATATATAACTGCTGTTTCACTTTTCACTATTGGATTCTGAAATGAAGGTTGTTGAGTTTAGTATTCTGACTTCAGGTCAAAGCTCCCAATGGGAAAGCAGAATTACAGCATGTGAAAAGAGTAGGCAAAAAAGTCCCCAGATGACCTTCTACTTTGAGCAATATTCTGAAGTATGCATCCAGTAGACATTTTACTATACTGCAGGAGAATATGTATGTTAATGGCAT
Organism: Danio aesculapii; assembly: GCF_903798145.1. Taxonomy (NCBI): domain Eukaryota; kingdom Metazoa; phylum Chordata; class Actinopteri; order Cypriniformes; family Danionidae; genus Danio; species Danio aesculapii. The sequence continues at coordinate 4,630,031 of NC_079445.1, read as the reverse complement.
TGATGTGACACAAAATAGGCAAGTCACATGACAATAGGAATGTTATATAATGCAATGTTACTGGAAAAAACACAGACAGCAGAATTTTGTACCATGTGGCTTGTGCTTTAAAAGTGTAGCTACTCAAAGAGTATCCGATTTCAAGTGCAGCCTTTGCTATTTGCATGGTTTTGTCCTTCATTTATTTATGTATTGTCTGTTCTATTTATTTTGGTTGCCTTAATTAAAAGTTCTGCAGAATTTAGGTCTGCTGTCCTCATTTTCTTCTAAGTACTCCAGCATGACACCACCATCAGCCAATGTCAGGCCGTCGTTGAGCATCTGTCTTCCTAGATTCTGGCACTAGCAAGACCCCCATCTGTGTATTTTAGGACAATCGAGCACGCTGCATCAGTGTTGGAGCCGGTCTGTGTGAGAAATCAATCTGATTGGTCATTCAGCTTAGCATACCAGTGCACGAGAAGGAAACGCAGAAGCGATGAAGACAAACAAACAACAGAGGTCAAGAGGACACAAACTAACAAAGTTTTCTTCATCTCATGTGAGCATTCCAGAATACAAATATTGTCTGTGGTGAGAGAAATTATTGGAAAAATGCAATAGCCCATCCACCTCAACGTGTGGTAAATTCAGAATTTTTTTTTTCTGCAGACCTCGGTTGTAATGAGTGGGTATTTGAGTTACTGTTGCCTTTCTATCAGCTGGAACAAGTCTGGCCATTCTCCTCTGACCTCTGACATCAACAAGGCATTTCTGCCCACAGAACTGCCGCTCACTGGATATTTTCTCTTTTTCAGACCATTCTCTGCAAACCCAAGAGATGTGCATGAAAATCCCAGTAGATCAGCAGTTTCTCAAATACTCAGACCAGCCCGTCTGGCACCAACAACCATGCCACATTTAAAGTCACTTAAATCTCCTTTCTTCCCCATTCTGAAGCTCGGTTTGAACTGCAGCAGATCATCTTGACCATGTCTACATGCCTAAAAGCAGTGAGTTGCTGCCATGTGATTGGCTGATTAGAAATTTGTGTTCACAAGCAGTTGGACAGGTGTACCTAATAAAGTGGCCGGTGAGTGTACACTAAAAAATATCTGTAAATTAGTAGTTTTCCATATTTTGTGATTCATGTTTTTATTTTGAATTTACCCCATTTGTTTATGCTTTTGAATTTGAATTTTTTCAGATGTTGCCATGGTCACTCGTAATATCTGTTCTCCATTGATAATGCCTTTTTATAGTTGGGTGTGCGCGCTACTCAAGGTTGTTTGACCTAACTCAGATCGGCTGTTCTGAAACCAAAAACTCAACTCAACTCAAATCAACTCAGAATTTAAGTTTAAACTCAGAGTTGGTTGAACCTCCTTACTGAAACAGGCCCCTGGTGATCAGACTAATCAACCGGATTAATAAAGAGATTCATCTGTTACTGGGTATTTGCAGAAATCAGTATTAAGCTACGGTCACACTGGGCTTTGTGTGTGCGAAATTCTGTCGTATGGCGCTGCGAAAAGGGGCGGGATTAAACAAGATGATTAGACATTTTAAATAGCCAGCGATTGCTCCATGTTTTAAATTTCTGGCCAGAGAGGTCATGTTTTGTTCCTCGATTGGTCTCACGCAGTCAAGTGATGCGATTTCGCTGGTCAGAGTTCACCAAGCTTGAACTTTGCACAGCAGCAACCTGCGAAACTTGACGCATGACCCTCGTTTCCGGTCTGACACATTTGTGTGCGTATGAATGGAAGTCTATGGGAGGAAAAGTCAAGTGTGACCGCAGCTTTAGGCTCTTGACTATTGATGACTACGGCAATTATTTGCTCTGGATACGGGCCAGAATTAAGATAATGTGAATCTTGGAATAAGGAGAAACAAACAGACTAACATGAGAGTAGATGCCATTCAAATTACAGTGTCTTTTTAGGAAGTACATCCTGTTTTACAGTATGTTTCTGGAAAAATTAATCTTTTAATGTCGCCATGAAATCAAAATGTTCTCTTCTAATTTGCATATAGTTGTTCTAGGTGTAAACATTGTATCTGTGCACATAGGATTTAAATTCATTCGCCCTCATAAACTTTAACCAAATATCATAACCCTCCCTCCCCCTTGAAAAGACTTTCTTAATTTCTTGGTCACATGGATTTCCTTTAGGGTGGAGCTATCAGTCATTTAGGGCGGGGCTATCAGTGGGTGTCTCATGTGCTCTGAATTCATTGTTTCGCATATTCTTCCTTCATGTTGTTTGCCACACACATCTATCAACAATCTAATTGGTTCCCAAAGAACGAAATCATGTACTGCCCTACATTTTTTTGTTTTCAAGTGGATGAACGTCACGATAGCAGGAAAAAGGACATTACGTTTCATGTCGACTTCAACTGTCTGTCACCGGTTTCTGGGTTTCTGGTCCCCTTTTTTTGTTTGGTTGATATATTTTGTACTTGCAGTATGTTTTGCTTTCTCACTATGTTTACATTAGCTTTATCTCATACCTGTTTTTCTATTAAGTTCAATAGTAATCTCTGTATATATTACTTTGCTCATCGACTTTTTTATAGTGCACACTATTACTTTAATTCTTTGTTGAGAATATTCTCTTTTGTTCTGTTTAAAGTTTGTTTTCTTAAAGTCTCTCTTCATCCTCTTGACCATGACTGGTGTTATACACTGCAATAGCTTTTATGCACTGCCTCATTCCAAGGTTTGCTCCTTCACCGTCAGCTGCCTCCTTGCTTTTTATTTGAACCTCTATAGAGATTATAAAATTATTAATTTGTAATTAAAAGGAAAGACAACGCATCAAAACACTAGTCAACCAAACTCTAGCGATACGCTAAAACAAAGAAGCTTTAATACAGATCAATGATATTAACTAAAACCATAAGCTGCGTCCCAAATAGCACACTACACACTATGCTCTTATCCACTACTTATGCATTTACACATTCAACTTATGCACTACATATATTTATGTAGTGTCACCCCAAATGGAGCACTAACGTTTTTTTACGTTTAGGAAATTAAAACCGATTCCCTGATGACGTTTGCAGGTTACCAGATTAGTGACCAAACTACCAAATAATACCTACTATAAGTATACACATAGTGAATGTGTATGAATGCGAGTATGTTCCCAGTAATGGGTTGCAGCTGGAAGGGCATCAGCTGTGTAAAACATATGCTGGATAAGTTGGCGGTTCATTCCACTGTGGCGACCCATGATTAATAAAGAGACTAAGAAATTGAATGAAGGAATATCCAGGCCTGGTCCTCTCTTGTATTTTCCTCTATAGGGTATATGCCGAAGCATGCTAATAGGACTTTGAATTTGCCAGTAACCTGGGTTAAGCGCTTCCGGTCAATTATATGCCAATGCAAAAATCGGCGCATTTAAGGTCAGTTTTCTTTAAAAATCAGCGATCTCCACTGGCTGAGTGATATCTGATATAAAGTGGGTCTCAGATTGTACACGAAGCACTGCATTAAACAACATTTCCCCCACCATGTCTTTATAATATGAGCATTTATTTTACCCTATTATATTCAATGGAGCTTCTGCGCTAGCCTGCCGATTCTGACGAGAGCGTGCGAGTAAACAACTTTTTGTCTCGTTTTACGCTTGAACAATTAAATGAATGTCAAAGTTTATTTAACTGAATGTATTTGAATTACATTACAACATCGATGCTGTAAAAGGAACCGTATAAAATGGAAAAAACTCACAATAACAGGTCACCGGAAGTTTATCAGTGTGGGAAAAATACTAGCTCGGCATATACCCTATTGTCACTTTTCCATTTATACCTCCACTCCTCCAGGTGGCAGACACAGGTGATGCTCATTGGGCACTTTCCATGGCTCTCAGTCACACCCCCCTCATGACATACACACACACACACACACACACACACACACACACACACACAAACAAAGTGTTCTGTATTTTATAACCCCTGTCGCCTTTTCAAGCCATATGCCAATTTCCTGCAAGATATCATTCTTGTAATCTTTAACTTTAACCTCCAGCAGCCTCAGTAAAGTTATTAGAGGCTGGGTGTGTCTCGGTTATCACTACACAGTTCTGGGTCCCAGACCTCAATGGCTTTTAAACTGCACCACAGCTTTTATGAGCGTGTCACTAAGGACAGTCAGAATCTCATCAGCTCAGTCTGAGAACCCGAGATGGAATCCGCTGATAAGTTTTATAACCCTTCCCTAAGGATATGCCCTCAGAAATCCAACAAGAGGTGAGCAAGAGGGTTTTTCCTCCAAGAAACTGACTTAAGATCAGTGTTGGACACGGTCCTTTAAAAGAGTAATTAGTTTTAGTTACTAATTACTTCTTACAAATAGTAACAAGTTACATAATTATAAAAGTAACTAATTACCAGTGAAAGTAACTATTGCGTTACTTTAAGAATAAAATCGAATTTGTCAGATGACTATAAATTAAATATAAAACATTATACACTAATCTACACTATTTTACTACTGTTGTGGGGTAATGTGAGGGCTTACTCACACTATGCTATCCGAGCCGTGCCCAGGCCTGTTTCCCAGATCGTTTGAGAAGTGTGAGTGCTCTGAATCGGGCTCAGGCGCAGTTCACATGGCCGGCCCTGGCCCGATTGGAAGAGGTGTGTCAAAGTGCAGTTCACTTGGGCTCAGGCGCGGTACGCTTGTATTGCGAGTGCAAAGCGCACTTGAGCCCGAAACTGAAAACGAGACGTCACTTTTAAGGGCCTGTTTCATATTGATTTATTAATCATTCTTACTGTTCAATAAACGCAAACTGTCGTAGATTAATAAAGATGCAAACCCCTCACTGCACGACAGCTGCACCTTTAGCAAAGCTCCTAATTCCTGCAGCACCAGGATAAACAAATGAATGAATGAATGAACCAATGAATGAATGAAAAAAATAAATGAATGAATAAATAAAAAATTAACGAATTAATGAATAAATAAATGAACAAATAAATAAATAAATGAACAAATAAATAAACGAATGAATGAATGAATAAATAACTGAATAAATGAATGAATGAATGAATAAGTAAATAAACAAATGAAAAAATAAATGAATGAATAAATCAACGAATGAATGAATGAATAAATAAATAAATCAATCAATCAATGAATCAACAAATGAATTAATACATAAATGAATGAATGAATGAATGAATAAATAACTGAATAAATTAACGAATGAATAAATAAATACATGAACAAATAAATAAATGAATGAATGCATAAATGAATGAATAAACAAAAAAAACAAATGAATGAATGAATAAATAAACAGAAATCAACAAAGAAATAAATGAATGAATGAATAAGTGAATCAACAAATGAATCAATAAATAAATGAATGAATAAATGAATCAACAAATGAATGACTAAATGAATAAATAAATAAATAAATAAATGAATAAATAAACAAACAAGTAAACAAATGAACGAATAAATAAATAAATGAGTGAATACAATAATCCATAAATATATGATTGAATAAAAATGAATGAATGAATGAATGTATAAATAAATGAATTAAATAAACGAAACAATAAATAAATGAATGAATAAATAAATAAACAAATGAATGAATAAATAAATAAACAAATAAATAAATAAACAAATAAATAAATGAGTGAATACAATAATCCATAAATATATGATTGAATAAAAATGAATGAATGAATGTATAAATAAATCAATTAAATAAACGAAACAATAAAGGAATATATAAATAAATGAATGTATAAATAAATAAACAAATAAATAAATGAATGTATAAATAAATAAACAAATGAATGAATACAATAATCCATAAATATATGATTGAATAAAAATGAATGAATGAATGAATGAATGAATGTATAAATAAATTAATTAAATAAACGAAACAAAAAAGGAATATATAAATAAATGAATGAATAAATAAATGAATGAATAAATAAATAAACAAGTAAACAAATGAATGAATAAATAAACAAATAAATAAATGAGTGAATACAATAATCCATAAATAAATGACTGAATAAAAATGAATGAATGAATGAATAAATAAATTAAATGAAACAATAAAGGAATATATAAATAAATGAATGTATAAAAAATACATGAATGAATGAATAAATGAGTGAATGAAAAAATTAAAAAATGTTTATTTATAACACCGTTATTCCCATTACTGCTTAAAATAGACATGATCTTCACGTTTTTTCCTCTGTGGACCAACAAGACTTCACCAAATTGCAGGGTGGTTAACATACAGAGTGAAAAGAATAAATTCTACTTGCTGACTGAGAGAATAGAGCCTTTGTGCTGCGAATTTGGGCTCAGATTGTCGTATTTTGTTCCCTTAGAATGCGCTTTGGGAGATGGTGAATGGACTATGCTTTATTTGGCACTCATTATCTGGCATTCAGTGCATCTGAATAAAAAAAAAAACTAGGGGAAAATGGGCTATGGGCATAATAGAGCAGCTAAATCAGGTTCTGGTTTTGCCAGTTTCCATTCAGGGTTTTCTATTCAACACATTTGTATGCGACTATTCAGTGGCATTTAACCAAGCTTTTATATTGAAATAAATAAATGAACTTATTTATTACTCCTAAACCTTAAGAATGTTTTTTTTTTACATATGAGATGGCTATAAGCTTATAATTAAAAAAATAAAAAAACATTGCCATGCTAACTGTGATTTGTTGCCTCAGCAGCCTCAGTTTTATTCCTATTGTCATTGGTTTGCACGAATGGAAAACTTCAGTATGTCAGTGCATGTATGTTTGTGCTATTTAATAATCTGAATTTATATTTTACCAAAAAAGCTGTAAATCCTTCCTTTCCTTCTGAGACATGACAACAGTGACACCACTGGATGAGACATGGCTATGAATCCATAATCTGTCACTTTGAAATATAACCCACAGAGTCCCGTTTGTGCATTAAACACATTATGTATGCCAATATAGTGTATTAATCTCTTCTCGAATGACATGCAGCGCACGTGGGTAATAAATATGATCCTCAGATCCATAAACATATGGATATATTAAGAGCCCTGAAAAGCAGTATGGACACTCTGGGCTGGATATTGACAAATACATTCACCATCAGTTGAGATGATTTCTAAGGAGATCTTGTAGAGGAGACCGGGGACATATTTCGCTTCAGATTTACCTGTCATCTTTTGATTTGAGAAGCATTTATTGGTGGCTAAAGTGAGTGTGTCAGTACTAGATTTACCACTAGAAAGACATTAGTATTATACTGATTTTAACATTAAAAAACAGACTGTTAGACAAGGATAAAAATAAATATATCAATGAATGAATCAATGAAAGAACGAATAAATTATTAAATACATAAATGAATTAATTAATAAATAATTGAATGAACAAATACTTGAATTAATAAATGAATTAATAAATAGATTAATAAATAAATAAATGAATTAACACATGTTATAATAAATAAATTAATAAAAAATGAATAAATAAATGAAAGAATAAATACCTGAATGAATGAATGAATGAATAAAAAAATAATTAATTAATTACATGAATGAATGAATAAATACATGAATAGATGAATGAATGAATTAATAAATAAACAAATACATGAATGAATCAATCAGTAAATAAATGAATGAACAAATAAATAAATACATGAATGAATAAATGAATGAATAAATACATGAATGAATGAACACATGAATGAATAAACTAATAAATTAATTAATTAATTAATTAATGAATGAATAAATAAATAAATAAATGAGTAAATAAATGCATGAATAAATGAATACATGAATGAATAAATGGATGAGCAAATAAATAAATACATGAATGAATAAATACATTAATGGTTGAATTAATAAAAAATAGAATGAAAGAATTAATTAATTAATTAATTAATTAGAAAAAATTAATAAGTAAATGAATAAATAAAAACATGAATTAATGAATGAATACATAAATGGGTGAATGAGTGAATGAATAAATAAATATATGAATGAATGAATAATACATGAATGTATGAATGAGTAATTAAATAAATAAGTACATGAATGAATAAATAAATAAATAAATTCAGGAATTAATCGATCAATAAATAAATACATGAATGAATAAATAAATAAATAAATACATTGATGAATGAATGAATACATGAATGAATGAACTAATGTATAAATAAATTAATAAATTAATGAATATATGAATGAATAAATAAATGGAAACGTGAATGAATAAATAATTAATTAATAAATACATGAATGAATGATTACATGAATGAATAAATACATAAATAGATAAATGAATAAACAAATGCATGAATAATTGAATAAATAAATACATGGATGAATAAATGAATGAATGAATGAATTAATTAATTAATAAATACATGAATGAATTAATACATGAATCAATTAATTAATTATTTAATACATAAATGAATAAGTAAATGAATGAATAAATAAATAAATACATGAATTAATAAATAAATGAATACATAAATAAATACATGAATGAATGAATCAAAATATAAATGAATACATGAACGAATGAATGAATGATACATGAATGGATGAATGAATGATTAAGTAAATAAGTACATGAATGAATAAATGAATGAATCACTAAACTAAACATATGAAGCAAACAACTTTTGATGGAAAAATGTAATTATAAAATAATGAATGTACAAAAGATTAAATAAAATGTACTAAGATCATTATAACATCAAACAAATTAATACATTCATGAATCTATAAATTAGGTTTTTTTTACAGCTCAAGACACTCCTACATTTCATAAGGGAGACCATATTTAAGGTCTGTTGCATTTTAAAGATTGAAAAACCTTGTTATAGCCAGAATCAGTGCTCCCATTTATAAAACGTGTTTCTCTAATAAAGGTAAGTGGTTTAAACTTATTATTGCTTTTATACATATTAATATTGCAGCATGATTTCATTTGTATGAATTATTCAGCTGTCAGGAATAATGATTGAAGAAGTAGTATAAGTTGGACCTCGAGGACATTAAAATTGCATGATGGAATAGAAAAATTGAATCTTAAAACTGCATAATGAACATTTATTTAATCAAAGTAGCTACTTGCTTTTAACTGTTTGTTTTTGTAAGAATTTAATTGTGTGCATAGTAGCAGTGTGTGTGTTCTGGTATTACTGGTATTGCTATACTTGTGAGGACCAAATATCCCCACAAGAATACAGTAGCAATACCAGTAATACCAGTTTTTGGTTCCCATAAGGAAAGCGGCTCAGAAATCACACAGAATGAAGCCTGAAAGGCAGTCAGGCAGCGTAATACAGGGAGTGGAGCAAATTGTATCAAATGATTGGTAATTAAAAGGAATAAACAGGAAAATAGAATAAATATATATTCTTATATTAAACACACATCTGATGCTTGTATCTCCACATCCACAACTTCAGGCATTGGTTTTAATTAGGCTTTACAGTCTCCGAGTTCACTCACTGTATCTGTTCAACTGAGGGAACGGAACCAACCCCATGATGTCAGGCACAGCGACATTCCAAGATGGCGGCTCCCTAGGTCTAAAATCTAAAGTAAACATCCTGCTTTCTTCTAAATGAATACATTAATCGAGTCTGTTTAATATATTTTGATTAAAGTGGAATCCAAAGTACAAAATAATGTAAACTTGACTGAGTGCTTTACTTCTCCATACTAAATTAGGGAAATATTTAAAAAAGAAAGGAAAACATTCAGAGAAGGGCTTCAACTGTATATTACGGTGGCCGGGAAGTGCAAAACAACATTACAAAGTGTGAAACACTTTTACGAAGCTCGAGGCAAATTAACATTTTGGAAAACATTTTCATCTATCATAAGACACAAGTACATTGAAAAACGATGTCTTTGGGGGAAACTGGAGCACACCCACGCAAACGCAGGGAGACCATGCAAACTCCACACAGAAACACCGACTGACCCAGCCGAGACTCGAACCAGTGACCTTCTTGCTGTGAGGCAACAGCACTACCTACTGCACCACTGCATCGCCCACATTTACATTTTAGAAAAAAATTAACAAGACCAAAACACTTTTACCAGTCCCGAAACAAATTTACAATTACAGATTCTTTACGGAAAGGGAATGTACCACACACCGGAAGTGACGCGGAACGTACCACACACTGGAAGCGACGCAGGAAAAAGTGTTGTTGTCGTTGGTGGTGAGCGCTGTAAATTTGTGTTGTGGAGTACATGGCGTAAATAAATTTTATGGTGACCGAACATGGACTGCGGTCGAGGGATGTTTTGCCTGTTTTGTGGCAAACACATGAGCAGCCAGCCTGATCTCACGAGAAAACGTAAGTATTTTACGTTTTGACAGTTTAGTGGCTTATTCGTACGAATTCGTGCGAGTTCAGTCGTACGAAATTTTATGATTTTAAAAAGGAGGCGTGGCACCTAACCCCACCCCTAAACCCAACTGTCATTGGCGGATGAGCAAATCGTACTAAATTGTACGAATTAGATCGTACGAATTCGTACAAACTAGCCACTAAATCAAAAAGTTACGAATTGCCGTGAGATTGTGTTGGAGCAGCTTAACGCGGTTTTGCCGTAAGTGTGGTCAGTGCTTGGAGTTTATAAAGACCAGACATACAGTACTGCACCAATGTGTTCCATATTTTAACGAGGGCCACTCGTACGCTGTAATCGTGGACATGATGTCAAGTCGACTCAGTGAAATCATCTCCAGATGTAAACTATTCAAGTTTGCAGATTGGCAGATTCGTCACTTTTTCACAGCAAAAAAACTGACACCACTTTTATTTGGTGTCAGTGTCATCGTAAACATTATTGATTTTAATATTTGTGTGGCAGAACAGTATATAACCAAACTTAATGTACAGAAATAATTATAATTTACATGTCATCAACGGGAATCGAACCCAAGTCAAAAGGATCAGCACACATATCAATCAACCTACCTGAGCTATTCAGAACTACATGTTGAGGCTGGTTTTGATATCTTTATCAGTCAATATATGTCGTGCTTTGGTTGTGGACTCGTGTTAACTTGTTTCCATGTACTTGCGTTAACATGTTTCTACAAACTCTCACGCTGATATGTTCTCAGAATAGTTCCAAATGACAAAACGGTGTTTTATCGCAGTTGATAAAACCATGATTTTTATAGTTGTAGACTCATGTTAACCTGTGCCTGCGGACTCGTGTTAACCTGTGTCTACAAAGTCACATACGAGCTGATATTTTCCGTTGTGTGGTACATTCTGTGTCACTTCCGGTTTGTGGTACGTTCCGCGTCACTTCCGGTGTGTGGTGCAATCACTTTCCGTAAACAATCTGTAATTGTACATTTGTTTCGGGACTGGTAAAAGTGTTTTGTGTCTTGTTAATTTTTTTTCTATTATGTTAATTTGTTTGGTCTTTGGTAAAATCGTTTTTCCAATGTAATTGTGTCTTATGATAGGTAAAAATGTTTTTCAAAATGTAAATTTGTCTTGAGCTTCGTAAAAGTGTTTCACACTTTGTAATGTTGTTTTGCACTTCCCGGCCACCGTAGTATATACTACGGAAGTTAACAGCTACTGGTTTCCAACAGAATAAAGACTTGGAATAAGTAAATGGTGAATCATTTTCATTTTGAGTGAACTGTTCCTTTAAGAGACACGAATAGTCCAGTTAAACGAAGTGTGTATTTTAAAAGCTTTGAGAAGCATATCAGTTGTTCGTTTTTAGTTGACACACTTTAATGTGATGTTCTCGTTTTTTCCTCTTTGGCGAACGCCTCAGCGTGTCTCGTAACAGTTGTCTCATCCGCTCAAAACGGATTCCCTCACAGTTTCTGAACGCACATCCGAATGCAAATACAAGATAATAAACATGTGACCCGTTTTCCCACAGGTGGCCTTTGTTATCGCCGTCTTTCCCTTCCTAAATGCGGTGTCTGGCCAAGATTTAAAGAGCTATCTGAGGAAAAGCCGGGGAAAAGGTAGATTAGGTTTGTTGCTCAGCTCAAGTCTGTGAGCAATCATTCTCCCTTCCCTTTCTCTCATAGACAGCTAATCAGCACCTTCAATTACCCAAATAAATGAATCTGCTCCCTCTCCAGCCGGCATGAATTAAAGTTCAGCATCCCGTCTCAGCGAAATAAAGACTGCTCTAATTAGCTTCTGCACTCCATTTTAATTGTCAGAGCGGTTAAAGATTCAGGTCTATCTGTTTATCTCAATCGTGTGATGCAGGATGACAGATTCGCAGGAAACGCAGTGTTTCGGTTGACTAGGCATCTTGTCCAATAGCAGTGAGGTCCAAAATGTGTTCATTTTGTTCAAATTAGATTGGTTGTGCAAGGGTCACTATGGTTAACTGAAACGAATTGAACTGAAATCATTTAAATGAGCGTTTAAGGTGGTGCATTTACATTTTTGATTCTTCTATGGGAACCCAGGTAGCAAAGAATTCTGGCCCAGATTTGGCATAAATCTGGCACAGCAGGCATTCATCCGGCAGTGGCATACAGCATGTGGGCCAAACATGGGCCTGGTTTGGCAGAGGTGGCACCGTCTTTAAGGCGGCACACAATACTTGGGCCAGATGTAAAATGTAGTATTTGGCCCAGATGTTAATAATTGATATATGGGCCATGTGAGTCTGGTCTATCTTGACCCATAAAAAAACACATTTATATTATTTTCAAATAAAAATAAAAAATTCTACCTATCAGGTCGCTTCGAGGAAAGGCACGCCCATAGCACGCCTAAAGTGCAATGATTCATGGGTTTATCAATTTCATTGCAGTCGTGACACACCAACATATCTGGCCCAGTTCAGGCTCAGTTATGGGTTATTAACTTGGCTAAGACTTGGCCCAGATTTGGTCCATGTTTGGCTCTTGTCTGGAAGCACAGACTTGGTCCAGTCATGTATCGTAATTCACTGCAGCATGTGGGCCAAGCAAAAGCTGATTGTGTGGGCCAGAGCTGGGCCAGAGATATTTTGCTATGTGGAAAGTGTCATAAACTAGTTTCGAGAGGAACACGTGATATGATCAACTTCAGCTGATCCTCATCACTAATCATTAGCTAGCCTATCAACGCACTCCAAAACTACTATATATATTCTAGCTAAACTTCATTCCCTATCTCTGTTTTCGGAAACCCCCCCCCCCCCCTATCCTTCCCTTATCCCTCCTCCTCTTTGATCGGGCAACACGGTGGCTTAGTGATTAGCACTGTTGCCTCGCAGCAAGAGGGCCACAGGTTCAAGGCCTATTCGAACCAGTTGGCACTTCCTGCGCGGAGTTTGCATGTTCTCCCTGTGTTTGCGTGGGTTTTCTCCGGGTCCTCCGGTTTCCTCCCACAGTTCAAAAACATGTACATAAGTGAATCAGAATACAGTCACAAGCACCCAGCGTATACATGCCTAACCAACCAGTATCACCCATTAGCCAGAAGCAGGGGGACATTCGAGAAACACCTGATCTCGTGTCCCTCCTTATGCTCATTAACCAGGTGGGAACCTTGGGATCATCTATCTCCGAGCTCAGGGTTCTCTCCCGGGACAGCATGCCAAACCTGCTATTATAGTTGAGCATTATCTAAGTGTGAAATCTTGAAAGCAGGGATATTCAATTGATGGCCCGTGGGCCTAACCCAGCCCCCGAGGCAACTTTTTTCCGGCCCTCCAAATAGTGTGACCAAGACATCAAAAATAAATTTAGTTCAGTCGAAAAACAGTCGCTATAGTCATGAAGTGACGTACGTCTGTTCAATACAGCACGACCTGCAGTTGAAGACTGCGCAGAGCGTAAGTCACCTGACATTAAGCGAGTGTGTGAATGTGAGAGTGTATGGGTGTTTCACAGTGATTGGTTGAAGCTGGAAGGGCATCCGCTGTGTAAAACATATGCTGGACAAGTTGGCGGTTCATTCTGCTGTGGTGACCCCTGATAAATAAAGGGACTAAACTGAAAAAAAAAATTTATGAATAAATAAACAAAAAGATTTTACAGAGATTAAATCAACCCATAAACTGTATGAATAAAAGCAGCCATTATCATACCTAAACACGTGTGTTGACCAATCAGCTTCATCCAGTGGAACAAACCATTTAATCAAAGCAATAAATAAGCATGTCATTGGTGTTTATTGGCTGGTGGTGTGGCACTGTGGGACTGTCACCGAAATGGGAACAAATGCAGTACATCAAATTCAGGGACTGTATGGTGTAATCTCTCTCCCCTGATGCAAGCCGAAAATCGAACTCCTGCCACAACTGGGGATTAGCCAAGGCCAAGAGAAAATAATGATAATAATTACAATTATTGATCTCTTGTACCGCATGTGCAAACGCAGTAAACCACGGCATCTGCTGCTCATTCGCCTTCCTCCAGCGAGAGTTTAGAGCTTTGCTGGGAAAGATAATGTGCTACTTTAAGCGTTAGATGTCACACTCAAACACAGCTGAAAAAGAGAACGAGATATAGAGGGGAATCAAAGTGAGTTATAAATTGGTTACCCAGACTTTTGGCTTATGGTTTAAAGTCTGATCCACACTATAGCCGATTCAGACAGAGAACTGTCCATTTAAAGGAACAGTTCACCCAAATTTACTCACTATTTTTAGGGTCTCTGCAGGTTTCATTAAGTCAAATTTAAGACCTTTTAAAGGTGCACTATAATGAAAATCTGGGTAATACCAAAGTGTAGTAGAATAATAAAAGATCAATATATGGAAATGGGCATACTGTGAGCCTCAGACACCACTGTGCCCTCATTTTCATGTAAATTCCATGAGTATAAAACCCCGGTGGACAACGGGCCAATCAGAAGACAAAACGAACTGTGATAAGACTCACGGGCCACGCCGCATTTGCATGTCTGGCTACTTTAGGTCATTTATCCGGACCTGAGGAGCAGCTACATCAAGAGAACATAACTCATATACAACTCTGATATCATAAATAAGCTCTAAAATCATTAATCATTGCACACTTCAGCATGTGTTTGATAAGCCAAACATTTTCTAGTGATATAACAGTGAATTATTTCCTCCCTTAGTTATTTTAAGCGAATATTTCACTTAGGGCTGCACGATTAATTGAAAAAAAGATTGCCATCTCAATTCGACCCTACACACAATCTTAATTCTGCTTGTCTACGATTCAGCCAATTATATTTTCAAGGTCCGGAGAGAAGCGTAAAGGCGGACAAACAAGTCTTCACATTGTTTTATATACTTTGCTCAGCAACATGGACACCTCCAAATGGTTTTAAGTCAAATACTGTATTTATTAGGTATAATTCAGCCAACAATTCTGTCTTTTCAGTCATTTCTGTCTTTTTATAATGATGTATTCGCGGCCTCGAAATCACACGTGAGCTGACGTAGGCCTACAGTTTGTTTACCTCAGAGAGGATGCACACACGTTCCCGTCAATGATGTCTTTAGTGAACAGAACCTGCATAGGGGGGTGAATAGCAGTTAATAAAGTTGTAAATAATGTTCAGTTTGTTGAACAGAGCGATCGTTTGATCGTTTTTTTTCTCAGAGTGACGGCAGCCATGACATGAACACACTCGGCAGAGAAAATGAAACCGGCACGCACATAAACGATCATCACATTTTATTAATAATGTTGTCATTGACAGATTGAAAGCATAATTCAACTTCAGAGTGTATTCAGAGTCTATGTGTTGTATTCTGATGTAATCACTTTACTGTGAATTGACAACCAGGACATATTTACTGTAAAGTCTGTTCAAGTCCACCATTCCAAGTCTATACATAATGTAGCATTTAAACCAACAATAGACCTGCACATAGGCCTAATATTATTGTTGTTTTACCATAATAATTAACAATAATAATGGCCTACTCATTAAACCCTATTTTACATCTACAGAATCGAGAGAAAATCGTGATCTTGATTTTCAGCAAAAATAAATCGTGATTCTCATTTTAGCCAGAATCGTGCAGCCCTAATTTCACTTACTATGTATGTGGGACTTTTATTTTGAAAACGCGAGCGTCAAATTGTTTACTGCGGGTTACTGGGAAACCACAGCACGAGACGTTTCAAACTCACCTCAGGACGCAGAAAGCAAGATTTACAGATGAACGTTACACATTTATTCATCTCCACTCTGAAGAGGCTTAAGGTATGTTACATCTTTTGTTAATTTATTATGTTTATTGTGGAATTTGAAGCACATATTTCAACAAACACATGTAGACTGCTGAATTGTGTCAGATCACTCGGCTCAAGTGTCATATGTTCATGCAGAGGTTGATTTTTTTTCTTTGACTGTAGCTTCAAAATACAAAATGACACATCTCTATCAGTCTCTTTTGTCTAGTTTAATTATAATTTAGCCTTTATCCACAACAGATCTGGTGAGCAAAACAGGTTAAGGTTACTCTGATTGGGTTTATATTTGTCTGTGTTCAGTGTAACAGGAAACAAATCAATAGAGAATAATAACAAAAAAGAAATACAATTACAGGGAATCTATTAATTACAAGAAATTCTTATAAGAAAAGAATTCTAAAATTGCATACGTCCTTAAAGCTTTTATATTTTTCAATATACAAGTTTCAACATAATGCCTAAGATCAATTATAAACAAATAAATGTTAGGTTTATCATTGGACCATTTTGTTTGTGAACATGGTACTTCCCATATATAATCATTAAATTTATAAACAAACTTTGCTCCAAAGTTTTATTATTATTATTCATTCATTTTCTTTTAGGCTTAGTCCCTTTATTAGTCTGGGGTCACCACAGCGGAATGAACCACCAACTTATTATTATTATTATATATCAAAAAAAATATTTTTACAAGAAAACTGAATTTTTTATTTTGCAAGTTCACCTCTTTAACTTTATTGGTGAGACAGTATTTACTAGGTAAGTTCTCAACTTTATTTCCATTTAATCGGCTCAATGTACATCATGCTCTGTGTGTGTGCCTGTAAGAGGCATGTCAGAGTGAGCTCATTAATATTCTCGACACAAACCATATATGTTCAATCATGATCCTTCTGATTCTATGGTTATTTATGGACTAATAGACGGATTACCGGTTTGTAAACATCCAGGATGCGCATGCAGCGAGTTTGCAAAAAAATAAAATCGGGAGTGCTAGCATTTACAGCGAGGGAATGACATCCGATGCGGTACAGAGTTTGTTGCTGTCTTAGAAATAAGTTATATTGATTACATATCATATATATAATTTACATAATGTTTTCAGGGTATTATAACAGCTTGTCACCCAGTGATAAGCACAGTTATTCTGCAAAATTAATGTTAAAGTGAGCGAAGTTCGTCTGACAGGTCCATCTGCGATAGCACCCTCCCAATCGATATTGGAGTGACGTCACTGCTTCGCTGCGTTTGTTTGGAGTTCGCTGCGTTTGTTTGGAGTTTAGATTCGCAATTTACATTTTTATCTTAAAATACTTCCTCATTCACTAAATATTTATCTCTCCTACTTGGGGTGAACAATCTCCTAACACACTCATACAAACAAATCTACTTTTAAACGTTCTGTTTCTCGAGCATCCGCTTGGTGTTTGTAGCTTTAGCCTGCTAGCACCGCTGGTCAGCTAAAGCTACCAACCCCTTTCACACATTTATTTTCTCACTTTCTGGCTTTGCTCTTCACCTTGTACAATGTCGCTTGCGTGTCTGTCCTTGAGTGCAGGAGAGGCATCGATGGAGGCGCTGGAGCTGGAGCTGGAAGCGGTGGAGTCCCAGATTCGCTCGCTGGAGACGAAGCGAGAGGGCATCAGGGCTCTGCTCTTAACCCGTACTCGCTCGTCTGAGGTAAGTGTCCGATACAACGACAATCTCCCAGTTTCTTCAACCCCGCGTGTTTCTCTGTCCAGGCCCAGCGCACCGAGGACGCGGTGCACCCAGGCGTCGTTCACGCCGACTCCCGGCTACCACGGCCCCTGGGTGCAACCGCGTAAGGTGCTTGCCAGGTCCCGGGGCAGAACGTCTCCTCCTCCGGTGTTCGAGATCCCCACGGAGAACCGCTTCGCCCCTCTCCGCGAGACGGGTCGCGATGTTGCCATCATTGGCGACTCAATCGTCCGCCACGTCCGCTCCACTTCCTCCAAAGGTAACAAAGTACGCACTTTCTGCTTCCCTGGTGCCCGAGTTAAGAATATTTCTGCACAGATACCTACTATCCTGAGCGCTGCCGAGAGCCTCGGTGCCGCCGTCCTCCACGTGGGGACGAACGACACCGGGCTCCGGCAGACGGAGATCCTGAAGAAGGACTTCAGGAGCCTGATCGAGACGGTTCGACGCACTTCGCCCGCCACGCAGATCATCGTTTCTGGACCGCTTCCTACCTACCGCCGAGGAAATGAAAGGTTCAGTAGACTTTTTGCTCTGAATGAATGGCTATTAACATGGTGTGAAGAACAGAAATTGCTCTTTGCCAATAACTGGAATCTTTTCTGGGAGCGTCCTAGGCTTTTCCGCGCTGACGGGCTGCACCCCAGTCGAGCTGGAGCTGAACTCCTGTCAGACAACATCACCAGAATACTTCGCTCTATCTGACTAGTAAGTAAAAATTCACAAAACTCACAATTTAGCCACACAGACTCCTATTCGTCCCACAAAAATAACAGTAATGCATACCTAACTAACCACATAGAGACTGTGTCTGTTCCTCGTATTATTAGATCAAGAAACAAACGTACTGTGTGCTCCAAAAATAATCTATTAAGAATTAAACCAGAAAAAACACGAAAAAGTGAAAATACAAATTTCATGAAGCTTGGTCTCCTAAACATCAGGTCACTAGCACCTAAAGCACTTATCATAAATGAAATAATAACAGATAACAATCTTAATGCACTCTGTCTCACTGAAACCTGGCTGAAACAAAATGACTATATTAGTTTAAATGAGGCAACTCCTCCAGGATTCTTATATAAACATGAGGCTCGTCAAACTGGTCGTGGTGGTGGAGTTGCGTCAATCTTTAGTGATATTCTTAATGTTAATCAGAGAAACGGACTTATGTTTAGCTCCTTTGAAGTACTAGCGCTTAATGTTGTCCTTCCAAACACTATGCAAAAACCTATGTTATCTCTCGCTCTAATCACCATATATAGACCTCCAGGACCCTATGTCAATTTTCTAAAAGAGTTTTCTGATTTTATCTCTGACTTACTAGTTAAAACTGATAAAATACTAATTGTAGGAGACTTTAACATCCACATAGATGACGCTAACGACACGTTAGGGCTCGCGTTTACGGACTTGCTGGTCTCACTAGGAATAAAGCAAAATGTTATTGGTCCAACTCATCGCCTAAAGCATACACTAGATCTAATTCTGTCTTATGGAATTGAGGTCACTGATGTAGACATTATACCACAAAGTGATGATATTACAGACCACTACCTCTTACTATATAAGCTGTGTTTACCTGAAATTAGCAGATCCGCTCCGATATATCGTCCTAGTAGAACTATTGTTCCATCCACTAAAGATGAATTTATAAATAACTTACCTGATCTTTCTCTACTTCGAAATGCACCCGCAAACGCAAATGACCTTGATGTAGTAACCAGCAGTATGGATGCCATCTTTACTAGCACTTTAAATACTGTGGCACCCATCAAACTAAAAAAGACTAGAGAGAATAAAACTACACCGTGGTATAATAGTCATACCCGCGCTCTCAAAACAGCAACCCGTGCCCTGGAACGTAAATGGAAAAAAACTAATTTAGAAGTCTTTAGAATTGCATACAAAGACAGTATGTCCAGCTATAGGAGGGCTTTAAAATCTGCCAGGGCTGAGCACCTCCGCAAACTGATAGAAAATAATCAAAACAATCCTAGATTCTTATTTAACACCATCGCTAAATTAACAAATAATCGGTCATCTTTGGAACAAAACGTTCCACCGCAAATTAGTAGTGATGACTTCATGAATTTTTTCAGTGATAAAATAGAAGGCTTTAGACAGAAAATAGGAGATATTAAACTTTCTGCACCGCCTTATACTTCAGATCCAGTAAACACGCCTCTGAATCTAAATAACCTACAGTGCTTTAAAATCATACAACAGGAAGAGCTAGACAAAATTATAAATAGCTCTAAATCAGCTACGTGTATATTGGACCCAATTCCAACAAAGTTACTGAAAGAATTGCTACCTGTTATAGGAGAACCTCTTCTTAACATTATCAACTCTTCTTTATCTTTAGGCCATGTTCCAAATCCCTACAAGTTAGCTGTTATTAAACCTATTATTAAGAAACCACAACTGGAACCCAGCAACTTAGCTAATTATAGGCCTATTTCAAACCTTCCATTTATATCTAAAATACTAGAAAAAGTTGTTTCTGCTCAATTATGCTCCTTTCTGCAGACCAACAATGTTTTTGAAGTGTTTCAGTCAGGTTTCAGAGCTCATCACAGTACAGAAACTGCATTAGTGAAAATAACCAACGATTTACTCTTAGCTGCTGACCAAGGGTGCATCTCGCTATTAGTTCTACTCGATCTTAGTGCGGCATTTGACACCATTGACCATGGTATCCTTATTAATCGCTTAAAGTCTACAGGTGTCCAGGGACATGCCCTACAATGGTTTAAGTCATACTTATCTGACCGTTACCAGTTTGTAAATATAAATGGACAGCCTTCACAAATCAGCCCAGTAAAATACGGGGTGCCTCAAGGATCAGTTTTAGGCCCTTTACTGTTTACAATATACATGCTACCCCTGGGAGACATTATTAGAAGACATGGGATCAGCTTTCACTGCTATGCAGATGATACTCAATTATATATTTCAACTAAACCTGACGAGACGTCTAATCTGTCCAAGCTAACTGAGTGTATTAAAGATGTTAAAGACTGGATGACCAACAATTATCTTCTCTTAAACTCAGACAAAACAGAATTATTACTTATTGGGCCTAAATCCTGTACACAGCAGATCTCACAACTCGATCTACAATTAGAGGGATACAAAGTTAGCGTTAGTTCTACTATAAAAGATCTGGGTGTCATAT
Organism: Danio aesculapii; assembly: GCF_903798145.1. Lineage (NCBI taxonomy): Eukaryota > Metazoa > Chordata > Actinopteri > Cypriniformes > Danionidae > Danio > Danio aesculapii. The sequence continues at coordinate 4,608,943 of NC_079445.1, read as the reverse complement.
TAGACAGCAATTTAACTTTTAAAAATCATATTTCCCATGTCACAAAAACTGCTTTCTTTCATCTGAGAAATATAGCTAAGTTACGAAGTATGCTATCCATCTCAGATGCAGAAAAGCTAGTCCATGCTTTTATGACTTCTAGGCTGGACTACTGTAATGCTCTGTTTGCTGGCTGCCCAGCATCCTCTATTAACAAACTTCAATTAGTACAAAATGCAGCTGCCAGAGTTCTAACCAGGTCTAGAAAATTTGATCACATCACCCCAATTTTATCCTCCTTACACTGGCTGCCTGTTAAGTTTCGTATTGAATTTAAAATATTGCTTCTTACATATAAAGCTCTAAATAATCTAGCTCCTGCTTATCTAACCAATCTTCTGTCTCGCTACAATCCAACTCGCTCTTTAAGATCTCAAAACTCAGGACTTCTGGTAGTACCTAGAATAGCAAAGTCGAGTAAAGGAGGTCGAGCCTTCTCATTTATAGCTCCTAAACTCTGGAATAGCCTTCCTGATAACGTCCGAGGCTCAGACACACTCTCCCAATTCAAAACTAGATTAAAGACCTATCTGTTCAGTAAAGCATACACTTAGTGCACCACTTACGGGGCTTCCACACAGGTTATGCATCTTGCTGATATACACTGTGAACATCAGCTACGCTAATTATTTTCTTTATTCTCCATTTCCACCTGGGGATACTCTTCCCGAGGCCCTCAGACTATGCAGAGTCACTGATTCGATCCAAGACCAACGACGAGATGATCCCAAGGTTTCCATATCCTGGACCTGGCCGAATCCTGAACAACTACTGCGATGGTCATGGAAGAGTGGAGAACATGAGACTGTTTCCTATGACGCTCCAGAGACAGACGAGTCTTCGCTGAGGCCAGCTTCCAGCCTCCGCCACTGAGACTGCAGCTCTGCACAAGACGTTTGGCCAGCGGAGAAATTAAAATGGTCGTGCCCAACTGAGCCTGGTTTCTCTCAAGGTTTTTTTTCTTCACTTCCGCCTTTAGTGAAGTTTTTTTTCCCTCTCCGCTGTCGCCACTGGCTTGCATGGTTCAGGATCTGTAGAGCCGCGCATCGTTGGATTTGCTCTTCAGTGTTTGGACTCTCAATAGTGATTATTAAACCACACTGAACTGAGCTAAACTGAACTGAACTTAAACACTACAAACTGAACTACACTGTTCCTATTTACTGTGACCTTTTATGTGAAGCTGCTTTGACACAATCTACATTGTATAAGCGCTATACAAATAAAGGTGAATTGAATTGAATTGAATTGGATAGGACAAAATGGCCAAGCATCCAACCCGAAACATACAACTATATCATTGAATCTCCAAGTGATTTTATAAGAGAGAAGTTAAAGGCCTACAAGTCTTTGGATGCCTACAATTTTTTTTCTGTGTAGTCATGTGCAAGAAATAATGTTCCATGATTAACAGATTCAAAACTATGCAGTGACTATGTAGTGCTGAAAACCGAGGCTCTGCCTAGCCAAAGACAAGGAAAGAAGACGGAACTGTACAAAGCCTGGGTAAACATCAAGCAAAACAACTGCATTCTGACAGCGAACTGCACCTGTACGGCAGGATATGTGAACTTACATGTTTACATTCTATTCTAAGCATTCAGTGTCCGCATTTTAATTCACCATATGTAACTGTTCTTGCTGAAATCATTGCTACAATCAAAAACGAGTAATGTGTATGATTCAGCATAGCATGAACTTGAGAACTGCAGAGTCGAGCATTTTTAATTAGGTCCTCACACCATTCAGCTCCCTTTTAGCCAAATACGTCTGCAGTTGGCATTAAAAGCAGTGTGGTGTATAGTAAAAGTTAAGTTTTCAATTTTTCGAATTTGGCATCCTACCACACAACACGACATGTTTGCTATTGCAAACATGTCTTTTTTTGCAACCGGGAACCCGTGTGATGTCATGTGTGACGTAGTTTGGTAATTCCTGTATAGCTTAATATTTCTGGTACTCAATTCTTTCGTAAAACAATATTTTCAGATATTCACACAAAATTATAACAAGCTTATCAAGGCATGACATTAATTAGCTGATTATGTAGTGATTTGTGTCAGGCCAGAATAACGAGTGTTTTAGATGTTGGTATGAAACACTGATCCAGTAACAGCAGTATTTCAGAAGCCAGAGTAAGAAATGAGTTTATACTGTAGTTTTCGAGTCTGTAAAGAGCTTCGCATTAAAGGACATGTTCATTCAGGCAGTCGTGAAGAGACTGTCTGACTGACAGCAAATGGCCATCTTCGTCTGTATGTCTCTTTCTTTGTCAGGAGCGGCTTGAAGTTACTGAAATTTGAATGTCACAGTGCTGCAAACTGAAAAATTGAGTTCTGTCTCTGTACGTCTGCCTTGGTTCAATAGACTGAAAAATCAGTCGATCAAACAAGTGAATGAATGGATGGATGAAGGAATAGATAAATGGCATCAAACAGAAACAAACCAGTGAGTGAATAGGCTCGTCGATATGTGTTTATTTTTAGATGAGAAGAACTCAACAGCACTTATTAAAAGCAGAGGAATGATGGTTCTGGGGGGTTGCTGGATAATCGAATAGACTTAATTATTTCACCTTTAATCTCAAGTTGGTCCAGAAGTATTTTGAAAGCAGAACTGTACATCACCAGCCATCATCCAGTCTATCTAAAAATGCATAAAGAAATAAAAGAAAATAAACAATGAGAACTATTAAAGGGAGTAAGCCGAAAAGAAAATGAATGAATGAGTGAGAACTATGGGCGACATGATGGCTCAGTGGTTAGCACTGTCACATCACAGCAAGAAGGTCACTGGCAGGGATGGGCAAAAATATATTGAAATGTATTTTAAAATACCAAATACCTCCTTTTTAGATGTATCAAAATAAACCACGACCACAAATGTATCAAAATAAAATACTGTAAAATACTTCTACAAGTAAGCATGAACGTTCTTTGCGCATCTTCCATGAATAGGCCTATTCGATCAATCCCTTCACTGTTAAACGTGAAGTAAACTATATTTGCAACAACTTTTCTCTGAGCAAGTTTTTTTTATATATATTTTTTAGGGGTTTTCACCTTTTTTAATGACAGGACAGTGAAGATTAACAGACAGGAAAGTGTGGGGAGCAGAGAGAGGGGAAGGATAGGCAAAGGACCTCGAGCCGGGAATCGAACTCGGGTCGCCACGAGCACCTGGGTGCTATATGTCGACGCACTAACCACTAGGCTATTGGCGCCGACCTGAGCAAGTTTTAGCAGATTCTCTGCCACCTCGTTCTCCTCTACTTCTACTGTACATGAGTAGATATCTATACATTTTTTACTTGTTTCTTTTGTATTCATTTACTTTATATATTTTTTGGCCGATCACCATGACGAGGAATGTGTACTCGGTATCGGCTGCAAAAATTCTGATTGGAGCATCCCTAATGAGAACTATTCTTTTAACGCATGTAGGTTAAGGGATTTGTTCACTGAATTAAGAAATAATCGTGATTCATGTCTTATCAAGCACCGCTAACAACTGAATCTCAGAAACAAATGAGTGATTGTCAGGGCATGATGGCTATCTGTCTGCCATTTTACAGGAGGATTTCTTTCACATCTTTTTTCCCTGCTCAAATTAATGTGGTTGAGGAAATCCGTGCCTTCCAAACGCATCTGACCTTTCTCTGATGAGCTTGCTGTGGTAGCCCACTGTTTTCCGGCGCTTCCAGCGAGGCGAGAGGAACACGCACTGATCCATAATTTAGAGAGCAGGCCAAAATCAGACGAGAGGGACTGCTTTGAAAACAAAAAGACAGACAAACAAGAGTTTGCTGAACCGCAGGATGGAAAACCACACCAAATGCCAGGCAAACGCTCAGAGCCTCATCCAATTCTGAGAGGCCCCAAGCTGGAGGCATCGCCTCGCTTTCACAACAACGCCATGGGGTCGCAGAGTTTTAAAGCTAACTCATATCTGCAGTACACCACTCAGCACCCTGTTTGCCTTTATCTGCTTCAGATATGAGGAACGGTCGCTTCTCTTTAAAGTTGTAATACTAGGAATTCGCCTCTAGCATCCCAAGTGGCTTTGAAATATCAAGGCTGTAAAATCACTTGTTTGGATTCAACTCCAGCCAACCATACATTTACTCTGCTGGAGCTGATCTAGTGCGTTGCAAACATGCGATGCTTGGTTAACCCTGCGTTCACTTTAGGCTCAGAAGGACAGCGGCCCGAAACCATTTCATTCCCAGGAGCATCTACACACCTGATTACTTCACCTTCGCTATCCTAAGGATCCGGTTCTGTCAGAGCACCTTTGCTGAAGTCTTTAGCCTCGCTAATTAGCCACCAATTGCCACTTTTGATGAATAAACCGTAGCCAACGACCTTCCCCACATCATGGCTGATCTACTGTGAGTGACCTTTACTTGATTATCTGAGTCCAGCGCCCTGCGGAGGGACAGAAAGAGAGGTGGCTGGTATTCACAGAGGCAAGGATTTGTTCACCCACTCAAAACTTAATTGGAAAATTGATACTATTGCTGATTTGGTTTACTATATGGAATTAAATACTGGTTGAAGTGCAATTTTTTAATAAACAGACCACAGTGGAAAAATAAATATAAAATATATTTGCAGTGTCAAGTCTGTGAAAGGCAAAAACAACACATTAACACCCCTTCTTCGACCATTTTTTGATATGTTGACAGTCATATACATGTCCCACGCTGCTAAAAACACTATTAGGACACATATATTTCATAAAAAAAGTGAAAGTTGGTTGTTTTTGCGTTATTTCGAGCAAATTCATTCTTGTTTAAAAAGAAATTTAGAAGTTATGTCACTGCAATTAAATTCTTGTGTTAATTCTAGTGTGGAGACTGGATGCCTGTACCGGCGTGTACAACCTAACATCTTTGAGTTTTCATCATTAATTCAAGAGAAAGACTTGGTTCAAACCAATCAGTGCGCTCTATTGTGAGTGAGGTGCAACTTCATTAATATGCATGATAACTTCGAAGACGTGTTTTTACCCGTTACAATGTTCAGATGGCAGAGAGATGCCACGTTGTGTTGCCAACCGTAATTAAAACAAGTGGAGAATTGTTTGGAGACACCATTTTAGGGTCAAAATTATTAGATCTTTTAAGCTATATTTTTGTTCGATAGCCTACAGAATAAACCGTTGTTATACAATAACTTGCCTAATTACCCTATCCTGCCTAGTTATGTCATCATGGCAAAGATAAAATAAATCAGTTATTAGAAATGAGTTATTAAAACTATTATGTTTAGAAATGTGTTAATCTTCTCTTCGTTAAACAGAAATTGAGGGAAAAAAATAAACAGTGGGGCTAATAATTCAGGGGGGCTAATAATTCTGACTTCAACTGTATAGTAGGGAAGTATGTGATATCGGACACATCCACAGTGAACATTACATCCATGTGGCTCTATTCTGCTTGCCGTGTTTACTAGGTTACCAATACTACAGTCAGCCACTCTTAACAACCTGATCGAAAGAGCTGCATGATTCTGGCTAAAATGAGAATCACGATTTTTTTGCTTAAAATAAAGATCACGATTTCCTCACGATTCTATAGATGTAAAATGAAGGTTAATATGAGGAGGCTATTGTTATTTTTATTCTTAAACATGATAAAAAAACAATAGTAATATTATGTGTAGGTCTACTGTTGGTTAAAATGCTAAATTTTGAATAGACTTTGAATGATGGAATTGAACAGACTCTAAATTTGTCCTGGTCATTAAGGCACAGTAAAGTAATGACATCATAACAACTATTCATAATTCTGATCTCGAATTATTGTGTTTGATTATTAGACCATTTTTTTTCCACTGGTAAAATTAGACATTTGTCATTATCAGATTCCCCCCTGCATTATATTCAACATTATATAGGCAAGAGTAGTTATACTGACACTGTAAAACATTTATTTTCATGCACAACACTGTTTTTGCTATGAAAGAAAAACATATTAAATGCTTGTTGCAATCATAACTGTAAAATGCGATATGATTATTTAAATGATGTGCCTGCTTTCGGTTTCATTTTCACTGCTCATTTTCACAGTGCAGTTCATACTTCTCGCGCGGCTCCCAAGCGGTCACTCTGTGCCACAAACTGAATGTTATTTACAACTTTATTACCTGTTATTCACAGCCTATGCAGGTTCTGTTAGCAGCTCACGTCACGTGTGATTTCGCGGCCACGAATACATTACTTGAAGACAGAAATTACATTTTTGGGTGAATATACCTTGTAAATACAGTATGTGACTCTTTTAACACCATTTGGAGGAGTCCACGTTGCTGAACAATGCATGTAAAACAACGTGAAGACTTGAGCGGCCGCCTTTGCTTCTTTCCTGAAAATCTGATTGGCAGAATCGTAGAAATGCTGGATTAAAATCGTCTAGGGGTCGAATCGACATCGCAATCTTTGTTTGATTAATCGTGCAGCTCTAATGGAAACACAACACGAAATTTTCTTTTTTGCATACTTTTGAAAAGATTCACATTATGTTAGAACAGAAACCTGGCTAATGTGCATTAAGATCAACTAAAATAGTAGGGCTTAAACACAAAATGATCACTCCCGAAAAAAACTCAATATTTATTTATTTTTAGCTTGAAGCCCTTGAGTAAAATATAAAAGAAATACCTGTGCTTGTTTGCTGGATATGGCTAGAGTCTTATTTTCCAAGCTTAATTTTCGACAGAATTTGGAAGATTTCCCTGAAGGTCAAATTTTGCTACTGAATTTGTTTGCCACTTCATATCTATTATAAATGGTCAAGCATCTAAATGAGAAGACAATATCAGATACATATGCAAAAATGGAACAGCCAACATTGACACAATAGTTTTTATTTAAAAGCCAGTCCTTCAAAACTGCTTCTTGCAGTTAATTAGTGGGGAGATTTTCTTATTGGCATGACTGTCGATAAATTGCACACTGTTGTAAAATGGTATGTAATAGTATTCTTGGTTCAGATACAATTTTTTTTTCAGAATGTTAATAACAATTTTTCTGCTTTTAAAATGTTTATGGATCTAAGATCATTCCCCATTACTTGAGTGCAATTCAAGTTTATTTGAATAGCGCTTTTCACAATATATTAAATATCAACGTGAAAATGAAGTGTTATAAAATGTAAATATGAGTTGAATAAACAAACATAGAAACAAACACAAAAAACATAGAAGTAATTCTAATAACTGATATATTAATACAGGAAGAGTGTGTCCTACGGGTGGTCCATCGAGCCCACTCACCTAAAATATGCTTTACTATATCTGTACGCTTTGCTTAAAAGATAGGCCTTTAATCTAGTTTTTAAATGAGAGAGTGTGTCTGAGTCTCGGACATTATCAGGAAGGCTATTCTAGAGTTTAGAGCCATAAATGAAAAGGCTCTACCTCTTTTAGTGGACCTTTTTTTTTCGAAACATTTCTTTAATGCAATAATGTCAGGATTATATTTTTGTAATTTCATGACATTGAAAAAAAATCATTTTAACAATAAAATAAAGTTTTTTACTTTTTATTTTCATTAACTTTGAACTTACATTTAGTTGAGGATATTAAGTTAATTAAGTTGACGAATAATGTTTCACAGATAATCCTCAGTTTATTTAAGCTAAGGATATGCAATAAAATAAAAATGTTTAACCAGATTGTTAAAATAAATAAAAAACTCACCTTCAGGTCAACTACATCTTCACTGAGCATTAGTCACTGCAGAATAAGCAAATCCTATCCAGGTCCGTCACTTTTTTCACTTCACCCTCTTGAAATATTTCTGTTGTGGACCGTGCTATTTGCATGTATAATGAGTATTTGCACTGCATTTTCTATTTGCGTTTGTGTTGTGAGGATTTGCAGTGCATGTATCTTCTTAAGTTAAGCGTTAAGCTCTCTCCGCCACCATAAAAAAACAACATTTTATTAGGTCTTTTATTGTAAGTTCAACAGTGTCTTAAAGAATTATCAGGGATAATTCCAATTTGATTATCGTTATCACTGTAAATTAAACAGTAATCATTTATTTAAAGTCTACATTATGCAGATTATATTACCGTAATGTCTCTCACATTTTGCATTATAATAGTGAGAAATGGGAAGCAATGTGCTTACAGTATGTGACTTGAAATAGGCTTAATTTACTTGCTAACCCAAAATAATATCTTCATTCTGTCTTTTGACTGTGGGATGAAATATGACCTGGAGATATCTTGAAAGTTTTTTATGACACAGCAAACATGTTCGCCACTCAACCAATCGAGGACCTAAGCTTTATCTACCACAGTGGTTAATACTCTCTATAGATGCTGCTACAGTATAGGTTCATTTTGAGCTTGTTGGCTGGTGTTGTTTGTCACGCTGATGGGACATAAAGGATCCTCACACCTTTATCTGTGTTGCTATCTTAATAACCTTACCCTGTCCATTCTCTCAGCTCCAGCGAGCCTCATTACTTCCTACAGTGTACATCTGATGAGAAAAACCACTTAACCATCATCACGGTGGAAACGCTGTCCTACAGTTGTCCTTATCTGGAGAACATCTATTATATATATACACAACATTTATTTGTGATGTAAACATTGCTTTTTAAGTTATATCAAAGTAAATTGCGTAATAAAAAAGAGAATAAAAGATCATTAAAGAAAACGCAATTTCTGGAACGATCCGCCAAATCCTCAGTCACTGTGAATCTTCATTTGTTTGGAGTTGCGGCTGGTTTTAATGGCATACTGCATCACTGTTTTGCGCGGTCTTGCCACAAGATCCATTAAGTTGTTTCTATTCATTTTAAAGTAGGCAAACAGACTGGCAGCAGCGCTGGCAGAGAAACAGAATAACTGTTATCTGCAAGGGAAAAAATTGGCAAAGAGAGAGCAGGCATATACACAAAATAGTGTAGAAAGCTTTTATAGGAAACTTTATAGAAGGTTGAGTTGGTTTCATGGTAACCAAGTCTAGCATGGCTGTACTAATTCAACTACAATATATTCAAAGTATGTAAATATACATCACTCTTCAGAGCGTCTAATAATGTTCTGATTAAAACAAAAAGTTTGATTATTGAAGGTATTATTGCTCACATTTACATTGCATCCGTGTAGTTTGTTCGAAAACAAACTGATCAACAAAACAGAGTCTTTTGGCTCGTTTCCACTGACTGGTACGGTACGGTTTGGTTCGGTTTGGTACGGGTCACCTTTATCAGGCTTGCGTTTCCACTAACAAGGGTACCCTTTTGGTGGGCGTGGTGTATGACAGAAAGTTTCAGTCGACGTCATTCTAGCTCGAGGAAATGTCTACAGTAAAGCTGTACAGGTCGCTCACATATCATATGAGAAGCACTTCTCACAAAACAGATGCTTTACACACATAAATACTTCTGTATAATGTTTATTACTAACTTTTCTATAAACATGAGTTGATTATAACTGCAGATCAATGACAGTGCGAAACAGCCTACTGTAACGTCTGTAATTATATTAAATAACTAAATAAATGAACATATATAAACACATACAGCCCCTTACAGTCTCTGATATGTTACCAACTACAGAAGAACTACATAAAGTAGACATTTCGCCCGTATTTAATGTGCTCCTTTTTTCCCGGCTTCTCCTTTGTTTCTTCGCGCTTCACTCTCGCGTTTGTCACTGTCTGACAGGATCGGGTTTCAAAAGCACGTCAATAATCAAGCGCAGGTTATTATCATCAGCTCAAGAAGTTTGTCATTTCAGATATAATGTTAGACGCGCGGCGAGCGCTAGCAAGAAAGCGAAACCGCTCGCGCCTCAGACTGGCTCGTAAAAAACTACAGGGCACAGGGTAAATCTGCTCTTCTTCTTGGATTTGTGGCTGTCCATCAAGATGACAACAAGGTTTGTTTGAGCCCAGATCGACCATGGCTCGTTATTATATGTATTTATAATTCCGCTATAATCTCTCGCTGTGTTTTTCAAACATGGCGGGTTTTTTGTTTTCATTCTGGCTTGTTGCGTAAGGGAATGACGTATCTCTGTAAACCAATAGCGTTCAGCTGCGCGTGGCTCCGCCTTTTGGTACCCTTTCTCGTGTTTGGTACCCTTTCGAAAGGGTGCCGAAAAAGTGGTACGGTACGGTTCGGTACGCTTTTTGACAGTGGAAACGGCCATAAAAGCGTACCAAACCAAACCGAACCGTACCGTACTACTCAGTGGAAACGGGCCATTAGGGCCAATCCCAATTCTACCCCTTAGCCCTTCCCCTTCCCCCAATTCTCTTTAGCTTGAAGACGTATGGCTAGGGGAGAAGGGGTAGATAGTTCTTCGAACAAAGATTTTTCAGAACCACAGGGGTACGAAAATTTCCCAGAATACACCAGCCACAACGGCAGGATAGTTGAAGAAAAAGACTGACCCCTTGTTTAATACAAGCACGGCCGTTTAGAGCTCCTTTTTGGTAAATGATGTCAGAATTTATCGGTATTTTGGAATGGATTTGTAATTGGGCCTTCCTGGAAAAATTTCCAGAACATCCTTGCCTGTGTAAACAGCATAAATTAGAATTTACCGGTAAAGTCGTTCCTGTAATTGTCCGGATATTTACCGGTATTACTGTGTGAAAGTTGCTATTGTCTCTGCCCTTGTTGTTGTTTGCACATCAGCCCATTGTTCTCTCTGTCTGTTTCAGTCAAAGTTTGTGTGCATGGATTTTGCCCCGTGTTTCATTTTTATTTATTTTTTGCTCTGTTCTGCCCTGGACTTTTAGTTTTGTTATTGTTTTATTAAATGTCAAACTGCATGTGGATCCACCTCTTGCCTTGTCTAAAAAATATATATAAATACATAAAATAATTAAGGATTATTTTGAGGATTTTAATACTTACGCCCCCGGCTGATAGAATATGCCAAGTTTTGTCCCTGGAACATCAACTATAATCTCCACAGCTTCATAGAACGAGCCAAAATGACAAAAATGTGAAAATTCATCCCTGAGAGTGAATATTAAAGACACATATTTTATTTATTTTTATGTGTAACTATTTAAAGATTGCAAAATGGCATTACTGAATGCTTTAGAAATGATATGCGGCTTACTGAGTGTTTCAGCCAGCTTAGCAAACGTCTCTGCTCATTTTATCATCAGAGGTTTGCTTTGCTTCCATGCTAGTCTACCATGACAGGCCCGATACCTGCGTCTTTCTGCGCTTCACGGGAGACTTCAGCCTTCAGAGCTGCTGCGTGATATAAATACCCTGTTTGCAGCTTTATGAGAAGCCTGCCTCTACCTGTGTCTACAAGGCAGAAACAACTCTCTTTCAACGTCAAGCTCTTCACACACACACACATACAGAGAGACATACACGTGTTGGTATTGGTGATTTATGAGGACTCTCTATAGGCGTAATGTATTTTATACATTTAAAAAAAAGCTTATTACATGCCCCTACACCAGCCATATCCCTAATCCCAATCGTGCCACATTTTCGATTTCTAAAAACCCTTTAAGAATGATTTTTTAAAGCCATTTAAATTATAAGGGCATATGGCATGTCCTCATAAACCACCTCAATGTTTATACCTTGGTCATACCCATGTCATTATACACATTTCTGTACTCGTAATCTACCAAAAGTAGTACACACACACGGAGTCTGCCATGTATAGAATTTGCCTCTGGCTGATATGTAAGGCTCAGGTGTCAAACATACGACCCACAAAGGTGTCTAATTATGCCTGAGGGATGAGCTGAATTGCATTTAAAACATAAATAATTACTGTAGATACAGTTAAGGTCAGAATTATTAGCCCCCCTGAATTGTTAGCCCCCCTGTTTATTTTTTTCCCCAATTTCTGTTTAACGGAGAGAAGTTTTTCAACACATTTATAAACATAATAGTTTTAATTACTCATCTCTAATAACTGATTTATTTTATCTTTGCCATGATGACAGTACATAATATTTGACTAGATATTTTTCAAGACACTTCTGTACAGCTTAAAGTGACATTTAAAGGCTTAACTAGGTTAATTAGGTTAACTGGGCAGATTAGCGTAATTAGACAAGTTATTGTATAACGATGGTTTGTTCTGTAGACTATCGAAAAAATAAATAGCTTAAAGGGGCTAATAATTTTGACCTCAAAATAGTTTTTAAAAAATTAAAAACTGCTTTTGTTCTAGCCAAAATAAAACAAACAAAGACAAAAAATATTATCAGACATACTGTGAAAATTTCCTTGCCCTGTTAAACATAATTTGGGAAATATTTAAAAAAGAAAAACAAAATTCAAAGGGGGGCTAATAATTCTGACTTCAAGTGTATATATAAAACATTATTTTGAAATTTAAACGAAGTGTATGTTTTATTTGAGATTCAATGGACTGCAGAAAAAGAGGTGATATATTGTAGTATCTACAGTACTGTAAATTCTTATATAATAATATAAGTTATAATAAAGGGCTGTGTGATTTGGGCAAAATAGGGTATATGCGGAAGTATGCTAAAGGACTTTTAATTTGTCAGTAACCTCGGTTATGCGATTCCGGTGAACTGTAGGCCATTAAAAAAAATAATAAATAAAATCAGTACATTTAAGGTCTGTTTTCTTTAAAGATCAGCGATCTCCACTGGCTCAGTGATATCAGATATAAAGTGGGTCACAGATTGTACAAGAAACACTGCATTAAATTACATTATTTAAAGTAGCTTAAATAATATAGGGGCCGTGTTGCATGTTGTTACTTTATTAATAAATGAACAAATGTCTGAATTTAAAACTTTATCTCAGTCATTTAGTGTGAATTACGGGGTGCTAAATATATGTATTTATTTTTTCTGAGGTATTATATTATTCTTATCTTAGTATACAGTGGTCCCTCGTTTATCATGGGAGTTACTTTGTAAAAATAACCCGCGATAGATGAAATCTGCAGTAGTCAGCTTTATTTTTTACAATTATTATAGATGTTTTAAGGCTGTAAAACCCCTCACTGCACACTTTATACACTGTTCTCAGACATGCATTAACATTTTCACACTTTTCTCTCTTGTTTAAACACTCTTAAAGTTCAAACCTTCATAGAAAACTAAGTCCAGTATTATAGAATGAAACCAAAGGTCAAAACCTGCTGTCAGACGCAAACATTCATGTCAGCAAAGATTCATAAAGCTTTTTAGCTTTTGTGTGGATAATGTTGGCATCCAGCGTAATGTTCTTTTTCCTGTAGTCACTAATCCACAAAGCTAAAGCAGACTAGGCCTGGGCCGGTATAAGATTCTGACGGTATGATAACCTTGGATAAAAATATCACGGTTTCACGGTATTGTGATTACTGCTCTCAAATATATTCTTTTTAAATGTCTGGGTAAAAAACAAAGACTTTTTTTCTTTTGAGCACAACATATTTTATTTTTAGAAACATTTCAAATATTTTGGAAGTGTAAACATGTCAGGCTAAATGAATAATTGACTTTTGCTGTCATCATTTGTTTTAAAAGCCATTTTTGGATATCTTTTCAGCTGAAGATACTGCTGTCCTAAAAAAATTAATAAATAAAAAAACGTAAATAAAAAAATCGTACAAATACCTTAAGAACGTTATTGCAGAAAATTTTGATGGTTTTAAAACCTTGACTTTTCCAAACCGCGGTATACCTTGAAAACCGTTATTGTCCCATGCCTAGAACAGACTCCATCCTTAAGGGTGTCACATGACAGTTAAGGCTGCGCACATGACAGTTGGAAGTAACACACACCGGGCACACACATTCGCATGTTATTTAAAATGAAATTATTCAGATGGCGCAGCTGAAATATGAACAGTGTCCGACTTGCCCTGATATAAACCTATGTCTACAATTCTAAAATGCATGGCGGGTTGTGACGCGGCGCATCCGGTGTGCAACCCCCCTTTACGATGGTCTTGCTGCATTAACAACCTTTTTAGCGTCCTTGTCGGAACTCACACTGCTAGTGATTGGCAATTTATGTTAATTTGGCAAGCTGAACGCATTCTGTACTGTACAGGAGACATGAAGGAGATTGACAATGATCTACAGTCAGTCACGAATCAGAACACAATGCCCTGAAAAAAAATACAAATAAGCATGTCAAATTGCACTAAAAAATAAAAAAATAAATCGGTGAAAATGCGAGGCCATGAAAGGTGAACCCCGTTATAGCGAGTGAACAGACGGCCATCATAAATGTAAAGATAAGAAGTTGCTTGTCATTGGTGGAAAAATAAGTGCAGAATTGGCAACTCTGGCCCAACTCTGGGTTTGTATTCGCACATTCAGACCAGACCCTTAATAATATAATTTCAGAAAAGTATTCTTTGACAATTCTAAATGGGTAAATCATATTATCAGCCAGTGACATTCAAAGTACAACATTGTTCAGTCAAATAATAGTGCTAATGTTTCACATATATCATAGTAAACAATATAGGGACTCTGTCACAAGTTGGCACTGAATGATTGTGTGAATATAAAACCAAACTTACCTCATTGTTAACAGACGCTTTCAATCAGTAGCCAACATTTAAAAAAACAGCATGGTAAATGTATAGACGAGACGTTGAAAAAATAAGTGCAGACTTGGCAACTCTGGCCCTCCTCTGTAGCATTGAGGTAAAGTTGGTTTGAAGCTATCTCCTTAATAATATAATTTCAGAAAATTATTCTTTGCAAATCCTAAAAAGGGAGATCATATTATCAGCCAATGGCTATCAAATTACAACATTGTTCAGTGAAATAATAGTGCTAATGTTGTTCAATACAAATACCATGGTAAAAAATAAGGACTATATAAAACTATATATAGTTTGCGAATATATAAAACTAACTTTACTTCAATGTTAACAGACACTTTCAATCAGTTGCCAACATCAGAAAAAAATCGTAAGTATATATACGAGACGTTGAAAAAATATGTGCAGACTTGGCAACTCTGTCCCTACTCTGTAGCCTGTGACGTGTATCAGCGTGTAAAGTCACACTACCGCTTCCACTTACCTTGCTTAATAAACTTGTCGCAGAGGACAAGCCTGGAAAAAAAATTCAACAACACAAATGCTCTGAATTTGTTACTCTTATTGTTATTCATTCTCTCTCTCTCTTCAGCCCATTGTTGTTTAGCACAGTGTTTGCGCGTAGGAACAGCAGTGTGGGTGTCTCCACGAGGGCCGCCGAGTTGTGAGAGCACTCTTTGCATCTTAATGTCCTTGCTTTCAATAAATGACCGGAGAGAAGAGAGCGGCACAGCGGTGCGACTGAAACAAAAAAGCAGCATTTTGTATTGTGCCGGAGCTTGTCCTCGTTCCAGCTGTGCTGCTGTGGAGAATCACAGCTCACTGGCTCCCCCTGCTGAACGGAGAGAGATGTGCAGGCGGAAACAGCAGTTGGGTTTAAGGTAAATAAAACATATCTCATGTTAGCGTTGTTTTACCTTTCATCATACAGTTTGTCTATAACCTAACTTATGTAATGTGAGGTAGAGTTAATATACAGATATAAGTGGATGTGGTAAAAATAAACAGGCTAACACAGGCCCATAGCCAGCCTGGTGAAAGGGGTGTTTTTTTTCTCAAAGTGGCCCTTTTTTGAAGTCATACACCTCATTTTATATTTAATTATGTAATTAAAATACTGCATTTCAGGGACATTTTAAGGACTATTTTTATTAGCTTGTCGAAATGTCATCATGACCACACATTTTGATGTACCAAATATTGGGGTTGCACGATTAATCGTATTATTATCAGGATAACGATATTTGTGGACCATGATCAGTAAATAAATATCGTCGCGATTTTACAGTATAAAGACCAAGCTGTTATTTTAATGGGTGGAGTTTACGGATTGTACCACGTCACAAGCATGAGGTGACACTAGCTGCTTTTCCACTAACGTGCTGAACCGTTCTTTATGCTAAACCATTCCATTTCGTACCGAACCGGGCCAGACAGCACGGATACGGTTTCATTTTCCACTGTGGTGCTGCAACAAAGCTCTTTGAATCGTTACACAAAACACATCAGTAGTTGCCTTGGTAACGCAATGTAAACGGCTCCCTTTGTTCAATTAAATTTAAATAATATTCGAAACTAGTTTTATCATGTTCATGTGTAAAAAGCAACCGTTTAACTAAGCACTGTTATGCCACTCTCTCATGTAGTGGTGCTAAATATAGGTACATGTCACAGCACCCGTATTTATTTAGAGCTCATATGTTGCGCAGCTCTGGGCAAATTTTATTTGGAGGGAAAATTACTAAAATGTAACGTGATGATTGGAAATGATTGGAGGGGAAATAAATAATATATTTCAAATCTCTACATAACAGGAAAATAAACAATGTTTATGCAACAATAATAGTGCATTTGGATTAGTGACAGAAATATCTTTTTGGACAGGCCTTGTCAAAAACGAGCGGGCACTTTCACTAATAATAAATATAGCACTTAAATTATTTCAATTTTAACAATAACTTAAATTACAGAGCGGTTTTATATCAAAAGTTGATCATGATATAAAATATACTACATTTTGATGGTAAAACATAGCCATTTAAACGATGGCTGTTTTTTGTTTCAATACTCAAACATTAAATAACGAATGCAGCAAGCGAAATAATAAACGAATCATAAACGAATATAAAACACATAGCATATCAGAATATAAAGCTTATAAAGGACTATTATATTTAGCAAAATGCTGCTCTTGTATCTTTGATATTTTAGCATTTTATTTTTGTTATTTAAAAAAAAATTGTCTTCATAATTAATTAACGAGCTATATACAAATTCCTACTTGACGTTTTAGAAAATATTTTGCGCAGCTACCCAGTATAAATCAAAGATCGAGAACCAAAAAATGGAAACATGTTAGATGGCCCCATAAATGTCTAACCTATATTTAACTGAATCGTATAACGGCTTATAGCTAAATGTTGAAAATTACTCATTTTATTTTTATAAAACATTTGTCAAAACGTATTGATATATATATATATATACTGTATATATATTTTTAGTAAAAGTAAAAATGGCAATTAAGAATCCATATATATTTTATTTATTCATTAATTTGACTTGTTTATTGGTGCATATATAGGCTATCATTTAAATCATACAACAGTTCCTTGGACAGCTACAGTGCCACTCCGTAAAGCTTTCAATCAAAAGTCCAAAAAATTAACGAAAGATTTGGCCAACATCACAACACGCCGTAACTGTTCTTCATGTGGTCTAGCTGGAATTAAACTACAAAACAAGTTTTGAATTAAAAAGTGCACTTATTTCCTCGTTGTTCAAAGAATCTGCACGTTCATGTTCCATGGATATAGGCTAGCGATGTTGTGGATTGTGGACATCGATGATGTTAAGCGTGTCTTTATTCGATGCGTAGCAAAAAAAGTCAGCAGTGCATGTAGTCGTTGGTAAAGTTCTCACCCAGATCTTATGATCTAATGAGCTTATGATCTGAATCAGGCATGTTTGGTTAAGGAGACATGTGCAGAGCTGGTGGTCCTCCAGGAACGTGGTTGAGAAACACTGCTCAATGCAGACTCCGCTGTTTTTTTGTGCATCATTTATAATCCTCTTAGTCACTGACATAATCTTCAGCAGGTCAAAACTCTAATTGCTGATGACTGCTTCTCACTCAGGGCTGTTTATTCTAATGAGGGAGAGATTGTCACTAACGGGCAGGGCTTTCCCCCTCTCATGACACGTACAAAGTGTTTCTGCGCTTCTGTTCTTTCAATAAAAAATAGAATTAATTCATGTTTATCATTAGAAGCTGGCTATATTCACACACTGCTGACACACAACCCTTATAACATTGATTTTTTTCCATATTAGGTACCCTTTAAAGAAGCGTAGCTTGAATACTGTAGTTGTTCTGTGCAGACAGGATTATCACGTAATTTGCCTTACTCCTGTTTTACTTCTCTGTCTTCCCGAAGTTCTGGATCATCCAGTGGAGCTGTATGTGAACACCATCTCCAGCGGGGCAGTGCCATGTCTGAAGACAACATTGGTGGACATGGCCCAGATAGAGAACGAGGAGGGTCTGCAGGTGTACCAAGGGGAATGGAGGAGTTGAATAGACCCTTTCCTCTCAGTTTGATGGCAGTGCTTCCCACACATAGACTTTACTTGGGCGGGCCGCCCAGGTATATAAACGGGCGTCCATGTATAGTTAATGACTACTTTTATTTTTAATTTACTATTTTTATCACCCTTTTACACTTTTTTTGTATACACTCAATATAAACAAACATCAGCGAGCGATTAAGTAGTGGAAAATCTTCTCTCCTTTACCCATTTCATACTGCTCGTTCTCTGTGTGCGAGAACTGTCAACACCCACGTGCTCTGCAAACCCACAGAGACCCGCACCTTTTTGCGTCTGGCCGGGGTTTCTAAATGTATGATTTATGAAAATGTCCGGGATTTGGTTTTGTTTTCGTTTTCTAAGCTGTCGTTAATTTTATGAGCACAGCCACAAGAGCAAGAGAGACAATAAATAATAATTTTTTAAATCTTAACTCTAAAACTTTTCTAAATACTCGGTAGGCATGGGCCGGTATAAGATTCTAACGGTATGATAACCTTGGATAAAGATTATCACGTTTTCATGGTATCACGATATTGTGC
Source organism: Danio aesculapii (assembly GCF_903798145.1). NCBI lineage: Eukaryota > Metazoa > Chordata > Actinopteri > Cypriniformes > Danionidae > Danio > Danio aesculapii. The sequence goes on along the minus strand of NC_079445.1, from coordinate 4,590,235 downwards.
TCACTGCTCTTAAAATATATTCTTTTTAACTGTCTGGGTAAAAAACAACCTTTTTCCATGTTTTTTTATTATATTTATTTTTAAAATATTTTGTAGCAGTAAACATGTCAGGCTAAATAATTCAAATAAATCATTGACTTCTGCTGTTTTCATTTGTTTCCAAAACACAGATTTCTTTACAATTTAAAACGGCATCTTTGGATATTTTTTTCTGCTGGAAATACTACCTAAAAAATGTAAATAAAAAAATCTTACACATACCTAGGGAACGGTATTACAGAAAATGTTGGTGGTTTTAAAAGCTTGACTCTTCCAAACCGCAGTATACCTTGAAAAAAGTTATCGTCCCATGCCTAATACTCTGAAGACAAAATTACATCTAAATTGGATGCAGAATATTTGGACACCATTAGAAACGGGTAATCAACTCATTTGTTTTATTTAAAAAAATCTACAGGCAATTTTTAGATATATTGTCTGTTTTAACCCTTTTTTTCTGTCATTTATTTTTTCATTTGCTGTATATTTTATTAATTGGATGATGTCAATATTTTACATATTTTATACATCTAAAATGCTTTGGCAATACTGTCCAAAATGTCATGCCAATAAAGCAATCTGAACTTGAATGAGAGATAGAGAAAAGCACATTTTATTTGTCAGTGGGTGCACATGGCTCCCGAATAGCATAAGAGTTAAAATTTATTTTAACAGTCTTTCTTTTTTTACTTTAACCCATTGAAAAGAAAAAGTTTAAAACAGAAAATAATAAAAATAGTGTTAAAAATTTAATTATGTTTTGTTTGTTGCATATAGTGTTTTAATCCAGCCACCGCCGCAAGTATATTTTAAACCTGTGGGAAGCACTGGATGGCCAAACAAACCTTCATGATCCGCTGCTTCCGGCAAACCGATGGGAAGCACCTGATGTCTTTAGAGGTAGGGGGAACCAAATACTACAATAGATATTTTTAAATTGGATCAAACTTACAGCTCAGCTGCAAATGTCTTCATTCTAGTTGTCACATCCCTGGCTTGTTTCTGCTACTCCAATCACCATTCTCCCTCACCATCTTGTTCCCACAGCTCCAGTCATCACTCTCCCTCTCCAGCTATCTCTCACCACACCTGTGCACAATCACCGCAATTCTAACTACACACACCTGCAATCACCACTCCTTATAAAAACTCTCTGTTTCCAGTCGATCATCGGCTGGAATCGAAGTCAGATGGTTCACCTCACCTTCTCCCCTGCTCACCTTTTTCCGGGGATGTTTCTCCTTCTATGGATGTTTCCCTTCTCTCGTGGACGTTTCTCCTAACTGGTGGATGAACATGCTGTGATTAAGGGAAGTGACTTTCATACTCTGGTTCAATGAAGATCCTTGTTTACTTTGTGAACAGCTTACAAGACTGCTCTCATTCCAAGATTATCACTTACCTGCTTCTCCTATTTAACTATTCACATTGTTTTGAATAAATTGACGAAAAGAGATAACCATCCTTGTCTTCATTGTGTGACCGTGACAGGATTCCAGCCCCAAAGACAAACACACATAGCTATGAAAGCTAACGCTGTGCTACGCGGATGTACTCACCAGAACTCACTTCTGATACCCTGAACCAGTCCCACCTTCCACAGTCTTCCTTGCTCCCATCCTGTGGCAGTCGGACGAAGAGATTCGAGCTGCCACTGCTAAAGAACCAGCACCCCCCCGAACTCCCTCCTGGTCGTATGTACGTGCCTACCTGATGCCGTATTTCGCTCCTGGATAGTGCGCACACCTCCCTCAGCTCAGGACATCCAGGCAGCAGGTGAACCCTCTAGCTCTTCCAACAGAGATTTAAGTGGCCCAATATGACCAGGGACGTCACCCAGTACGTCCAGGGTTGCTTGGTCTGTGCCATCACCACCATGCCTCGTCGTCTGCCCGAAGGTAAATTACCCTTTGACCCTGGACCCACTTAGGAGTGGACTTCGCCACCGATTCGCTTCCATCACAAGTGTATACCACCATTCTTGTTGTTGTAGATTGCTTTTCTAAGTCCTGCAAACTAATCCCTTTGAAAAGTCACTCCACAGCTCTGGTAACGGCTGAAGCCCTCTTTCATCATGTCTTCATGAATTACGGGCTTCCCAAGGACATTGTATCAGATCAAGGTCCACAATTCCTATCCAGGGTCTGCCGCGCATTCTTCTGACTTCTGGGCACTACCATCAGCCTATCCTCCGGCTACCATCTGCAGACGAACGGTCAGACCGAACGTAAAATCCAGGAGATTTCCTTCTACCTCCGGACGTACTGTGCTCAACATCAAACGAGAATACCGGACGAAGACTGAATGACATACAAGGAATACACAGGGGATGATTGAACAGATTACATACAGGGGTTAAACACAGGGGAAGGTGATGAACATTAACAAATGGCGCAAACTGGAACAATATGAAAGGTGGGCAAAGGTCACATGGTAAAACAAACACACAAGGAAGACAGGACCAAACACAAGTCCAATTCTCTAAAAGTTCTTAAATCAAGAAGCATTTTCTAAATGAGCAAAACAAGTACTGTTTTGTTTTTAGAAATAACGAGTCGAAATAAAGCGAGTTTCCCTAAAACAAGCAAAATAATCTGCCAATGAGGTAAGTAAAATAATCTCATGTCAAAACGTAAACAAAGAATATTTTGCTTACCCCATTTACAGATTATTTTGCTTGTATATATGCTCATTTATTACTCACATCAAAACAATAAAAGAAATGTGGCATGGTAGCTCAGTGGTTAGCACTGTTGCCTCACAGCAAGAAGGTCACTGGTTCAAGTCATGGCTGGGACAGTTGTATCTCCCTGTGTTGGCGTGGGTGTCCTCTGAGTGCTTAGGTTTTCCCTACAGTCCAAAGACATGCGCTATAGGCGAATTGGAAAACAAAATTGGCCGCAGTGTATGTGTGTGAATGAGTGTGTATGGATGTTCCCCAGTACTGAGTTGCAGCTGGAAGGGCATCCGCTGTGTAAAACATATACCGGAATAGCTGTCGGTTCATTCCGCTGTGGCAACCCCTGATAAATAATGGACTAAGCCGAACGAAAATAAATGAAATGCTGCAATAATGCCGTCACAAAAATCTTTTTTTTTTACCCATGAATCCTGGAGGGACTGATTTGAGCTGTGTGTGTGACATTGAGCTGCATCTGTGTTAGCTTTATCTGCTAGAGTAGATCCTTCTTCATCTATTATTAATTTTATTATTATTATTATTAATGTTATTATTAATGTGTGTGTGCATAGGAGTGCCAGCAGCTGAAGTAGTGCAGGAACCAGGAGCTGGCCTCGATGATGGAGGCACAGGTGCAGAGGAACACCCAGAACTTGGAGATCCTGAGACAGCAGATCCAGGCCATCAGCTGCAGACCCAGATCTGCAGCTACATCTTGCTACATACAAAAGTCATGGAATTTTGACAAGGCATTTTCCATGCCTGGAAAGGTTATGGAAAAACATTCATTAATTCATTCTCCTTCCGCTTAGTTTCTGATTTATGAAAGGTCGCCACAGCAGAATGAACCAAAAAGTGTAAATAAACCTAAAAAATATATAAATAATCTCGGTGATTCCGGCGCTTATGCATTTGCGCTGCAATCTGAGAGACCTGCGCTTTATTCTTTTATTTTAAAAGAGATTAAAATGTACATATGTCATTTTAAGACCTGTGCGGTTTCATCTGTACTGAGTCCCAAAACAAGTGATTGCGTTTATATCCATCTCCAACGCGTTTCGGAAGATTTTCACCTGTGCTTTTCATCATCAGAAAAAAAACAACACGCATGAAGTGAACAGCTGTAACCACACCCATATGGCATATTTTGTACGCACACTGATACTCATTACACATTATTGGTCCCCTTTGATGGTGGATGTACATTCACAGGCCACTTTATTTGGTACACCATACTAGTACCGGGTTGGACCTGTTTTTGTGTTCAGAACTGCCTTAATCCTTCGTGGCATAGATTCAGATGGCATTGCTGTATTGGATTGAGCTCTGGGGACTGTGGAGGCCATTTGAGTACAGTGAACTCGTTGTCATGTTTAAGAAACCAGTCTGACATGATTCGTGCTTTATGACATGGGATGGACTGGGAAATAAAGGGATAGACATGGTCAGCAACAATACTCTGGTAGGCTGTGGTGTTGACACGATGGTCAATTGGTACTATTGGGCCCAAATTACACCACCACCACCACCAGCCTGAACTATTGATACAATGACAGGATGGATCCATGCTTTCATGTTGTTGTAACCAAATTCTGACCTTACCATCCGAATGTCGCAGCAGAAATTGAGACTCATCAGACCAGGCAACGTTTCTCCAATTTTCTGTTGTACAATTTTGTTGAGCCTGTGTGAATTGTAGCCTCAGTTTCCTGTTCTTAGCTGACAGGAGTGGCACCCAGTGTGGTCTTCTGCTGCTGTAGCCCATCCGCCCCAAGGTTGGACGTGTTGTGTGTTCAGAGATGCTCTTCTGCATACTTCGGTTGTATCGAGTGGTTATTTGAGATACTGTTGCCTTTCTATCAGCTGGAACCAGTCTGGCCATTCTCCTCTGACTTCAACAAGACATCTAAACTGCCGCTCACAGGATATTTTCTCTTTTTCAGACCATTCTCTGTAAACCCTAGAGATGGTTGTGCATGAAAATCCCAGTAGATCAGCAGTTTCTGAAATACTCAGACCAGCCCGTCTGGCACCATCAAACATGTCCTGTTCAAAGTCACTTAAATCACCTTTCTTCCCCATTCTGATGTTCAGTTTGAACTGCAGCAGATCATCTTGACCATGTCTACATGCCTAACTGCATTGAGTCGCATGTGATTGGCTGATTAGAAATATGCATTAACAAGCAGTTGGAGAGGCGTACCTAATAAAGTGGCCGGTGAGAGTATAATATCAGAAGTTGAGGATTATCTATTAAAATTCTGAAATACTGTTGGCGCAATAGCCTAGTGGTTAGCGCGTCGACATATGGTGCAGTAGCACGTCAGGGCGTCACGAGTTCGAATCCCGGCTCGAGGACATTTCCCTACCCTACCCCCCTCTCTCTCTCCAACTTCGCTTCCTGTCCTAAATACTGTCCTATCTAATAAAGGCAAAATAGCCAAAAAAATAAATCTTTAAAATTCTGAAATACTGCTGTCCAAATGACCACTACTAACAAGATAATTCATTAACTATTCTGTCTTTATTGTTCTAAAACGTGCATTTCTCTGCTGATAAACAAGAAATAATGATGGCGGAATGACAGAAGATTGCTGAATTATTATTGTGCTTTTAATTACAACAACAATTAGACTAATAAACATATAGTGCTTAACATAAATGAGTACACCCCAATAAAAAGGAATACTTATATCCATTTCTCAGTGAATATACGTGGGTCAAATATTGTGGTGCATTTGAACAGAACAGATTTAATAAACATATATTAATATTTTAGTCAAACATCTTTAGAAATAGAAAGATAATACAATTAAATTTCTGCAAAATATTGGGGTAAAAAATAAAAACTACAAAATTTCAACAAAATTTTAGACATTTTCTCTTGATTATTGCTCATTTTTACATTCTTTATTTAATATTTTTCTCTTACATATTAGACTTACATATATTCAGTACTGACTAATCTAATGTATATGCACAAATAAAATATTGTAAAGCTTCCCATAAAGAATATTAATTTAAATGACAGATTCGGGGCGTCACGGTGGCGCAGTGGGTAGCACTATCGCCTCACAGCAAGAAGTGTCTTTCGAGTCTCGGCTGGGTCAGTTGGCATTTCTGTGTGGAGTTTGCATGTTCTCCTCGTGTTCGCGTGGGTTCCTCCGGGTGCTCCGGTTTCCCCCACAAGTCCAAACACATGCACTATAGGTGAATTTAATACGCTAAATTGACCGTAGTGTGTGTGTGTGAATGAATTATGAATGAATGTGAATAAGTGGTTCATTCCACTTTGGTGACCCCTGAATATTAAAGGGACTAAGCCGAAAAGAAAACGAATGAATGATTTGTGAGGGGTGTACTCATATATGCTGAGCACTGTATATACATGTACACACACATTTCCTATATGAATATTTAGATTTATTACATGTTGAAATATGCAATGTTGCCATGACAAGATGTTTATATATATATATATATATATATATATATATATATATATATATATATATATATAAATACTTAATAAATCCAGTGTTGGAAATGGACGATTTTAAAATTTCAGTCCCGGGTAAACACTATTACAGACAATGTGCTACAGAGGACTGCAGTGTTTTATGCCTAAAATGCTTTTAATTGTTTAAATTAAATTTAACTGAATGATATTAAAGTGATGTTTACACCACATCTGCTCTTTAAAATCGCAGCAACTGCTGGAGGTTTGTAGTCCACAGTATGTTGTTGCAGTGTTTACATGCCTGTCCTATACCTGGTTATTTCCCACCACAGCCTCACTAGAAGCATGCCTTTAAACATACATTTTCTCCACATACGTACATTCCATGGAATAACCTACATGTGTTGCATAAAAACAAAAGTATATTTAAAAAAAAGATTGGTTTGACAAGGGAATTAATTTTTGTTTCAGATTTACTAAATAGCAGTGGTGAGATTTATACTTATCAGGAAATTCTTTTTCAGGGACTTTTTTTTGTTGTTGTTGCGTAATGATTATATTTTGATTGAAATGTGTCTCTAATAAACTGCTTAACTTAATGAAAATCCATCTTACTTCTAACTCTTAAAACAAAAACAAAATTCCAAATATTTTGTCCTAAAAGAAAATCCAAAAACTGTACTTGGTGGTATCAGTATCTAGGATAAAAAGTGTAATAGCTTCTATAGCCTATCAGAAAATAGTTGTTTCCCTAAAGCATTTTTGAAATGGAAGCAATATTTTCCTTAATCTTTAGATGAAATTTGTTCAACTAATAAGTTTTTTTTTCTGTCAAATAAGGTAAAAGAAATTCATTCAATTCTTATTTTCGGCTTAGTCCCTTATATTACACAGGTAAAGTTTCTATCACTGCAATATGTTTAGTAGGACATTTAAAAAAGAACTTTCACGAAGATGTTCTTTTTGTAACACTGAGCCGGAAAGTCTTCTACATCTATTTCTGTACTTTTCTAATGATTTTTTGAAACAGGTTTCAGGGTTGAATTTTGATTCATTTTACAAAATAATTAACTTCGATGAATGCACAATTCTTTTTCTGAATTGTAAAACTGGCTACGATACACTCGATAATGCTTTGAAGTTGATGATTTTTTTCTTGGGAAGTTTCACATACACAAGGCAAAAGTAATGTGTATTCCTCCTTTAACTTTTTTTTGTAAAGATTTAAAAATATTTAATAATTCTTTGACCTCAATTACAAGTTACAAGAAGGCTATAAAACAAAAACAAAAAATCTGTACTATCTAATAATTAACAAATGATGGATCCCCCATATATATATATATATATATATATATATATATATATATATATATATATATATATATATATATATATATATATACACACACACACACACACACACACACACAGTTGAAGTCAGAATTATTAGCCCATGCACCCCCCATTGGATTTTTTTTGGAAAGTGCTGTTTAACAGAGCAAGGAAATTTTCACAGTATGTCTGATAATATATTTTTCTTCTGGAGAAAGTTTTATTTGTTTTACTTCGCTTAAATGAAAGCAGTTTTTATATTTTAAAAAAACATTTTAAGGTCAAAATTATTAGCCCCTTTAAGCTATATATTTTTCGGTAGTCTACAGAACAAACCATCATTATACAATAACTTTCCTAATTACCCTAACCTGCCTAGTTATCTAGTAAAATATTATTTACCATGGCAAAGATAAAATAAATCAGTGATTAGAAATGAGTTTTTAAAATTATTATGTTTAGAAATGTGTTGAACAAATCTCTCCTTTAAACAGAAATTGGGGAAAATATAAACAGGGAGGCTAATAAGTCTGACTTCAATTGTAAATGTGCGTATTTTTATTTTATGTATGTTCTGCATCACTGGCTATGTTTTTATGTTTTGTATGACTGTTACACACAAAGAGTTCATATCCAAAAAAAAAACCTAAATGCCATCTGTAATTTTCTCCTAAAATGAGCATTTTTCTCAGTTATTTAACTCTTAAGGCAATAAAAAGAGCTTTTTTGTCATTTTTTTTAAATAACACTGAGCCTACACAGGAATCAGAGAGAAATGCTAATTTTAGAAGAAAATATCAAATGGCATTCAGAGGTTTTTTCATCTAAACTCTTCATATATCATTGTATAATCCTGTATCTTGTCAGTTCTAAAATGGCGGCCGCGTGTTGACGTGCTTCTGTGCCCTGAGTGGGCGGGGCTTTTAGAACGCGTTCTAATTTGGAACGTTGACGTATGTAAAAGCGCCTGTTTTCCAAATTACCTCACAATTGTTTTGTATTGCTGTGAATCACAAACGAGATAATATGGCGAGAAATAACGAACTACTGATGAATTTCTGCCAGAATCAAGGTAAAACAGGTGTACATTTTTAAGCTTATGGGTTTAAAAACTTTTATTTAAAGTCAATGTGGTGTAGGAAAAGGACGAATATGCTATAATATCTGTATAAAATTAGTCAAAAACATCCAGGATTTACTGTATAGTTACTATTTTTATGTATTTATTAGTATATTTTGTATTTTACTGAAGGAAACTCAATCATCAGTGTCGAATTAGTCACGAATATCAACTCAAATTCGACGTTTTGCGTCGAGGGTAGATCATTAGGTTGAATAAAATAATTAAACACTACACTTTATTGCTGCATGAGAATTCATAGTTCTGTTTGTGTTTTTCAGATTATTTTAATTCACAGATAGTGTATAACAATACATAAATAACGTACTAATGTTGAAATTAAATGTCAAATTATTGTGAACGAGTGGTGAGTTAAAGCCACAGTTCACCCCAAAACTCATTTACTCCACTTCTATGTGTTTAACATTTATGAGTGTCTTTCTTTAGTTGAGCACAAAGGAAGATATTTTGAAGAATGAACGTCCATAGTGGAAAACACATTTAGATGATGCAATTGTAACGTTGGTTTTTGTCCAGAAAAACTAAATGATATTTTTCTCCTTCAGCATCAACTATGACCAAAGACACAAGAAGGCTGGTTCAGCGGTTCTCCAAATATCAAGGTAAGCAATTGTATTTGAAGTAAATTGTTTTTCAGACAGAGAATATTCTTAGCCAGATGTGCTATAATGAGTGCAGAAATGTACATGTTTTGCTGAATACTGTATATTATCTTCTCCAGGACTTGCAGTTGCACTTGATGAGGAGGAGGATGCTCTATTCAGGGCGAGTCCAGCCGCTTTCAAAGGTATGAAATTATTCAGTTTCTGCTTTATGATGTAATGATGAATGCAGAAAAGTAAAATTAGGGCTGGGCGATAGGACTTTTTTTTTAAATTCCCCAATTTTTTTCCACCACTTCTTAAAAAAATTTGTTCAATCGTATTAACTTACAAAATGTGCTAAAGAAAAACTTTTTCTGAAAGACCTGCTGTCATTTAAAAATAAAATTTACTAAGATTTATTGATATATATAATATAATATGAACTTAACCATTTTTAAAAATAACAGTGAAATTAATCTCATAATTGTTAAAATTTTTTGGTTATTTCTGTAGAGAATTTTGTATAAAAAATGTGCGGATATATGTGGAATGATTTTAGAAGTATCATAACTAAAAACTTAATATATGAAATGAAAAATAATACATTTTTAACTTTTATTTATTGTTTTAATGCAAATCCTGTCAATGCAAATGCATTACTGTAGATCATTTTATTTGGTAAACAAAGCAAGTCTCATAATATATCTACTAAATGACAGAAATTATTACTTTACAGACTGTATTGTAAATAAATAATATGAACATTCTAATATAACTATTATATCACAATAATATTACTGAAATCAATTTAAAAACTGAAATGTAAATGTACACACATTTATTCAAATAAATACAAATACATAGACTTAATGATGGGCTAAAAATCTGTGGAAATCTGCGTATTTAGTTTTTAAGTCACGGATTGGACCATTTTTTGCATCAGCCAAAAAGGCGAGAAGACAAATGTAATTTACTTTTCATTTATTACAAAAGCAATACTGCAAGAAACTTTTGGTTTTAACAAATATAATTTTTTTATATAAAAATAGAATAAAAAAATAACCAGCTGAATAAATATAAATAATAAAATATTCAGTACTATGATAAATGATTTTCACTACTGCTGCTGATAATTCTAAATGTATAAATCTAACGTTACAATTTCTCTGAGGTCATTCTTCCAAGGTAACTTAGCAAGACACTAGTCTGTTCTCTGTGTTTATGGAATTTAGAAACAGCCAGAGTTCTCCCCTGCCATGTTGTGCGTTTATGGCAATGTGCAGGGAACTACAGAATCCCAGAGGGGAGCGTTACATGTGTTAAGAGTGAAAACCGATTTTCTTTGAAACATATCGATGTTAACTACACATTCAAGTTAATTTATAAAATCGATTTATTGCCCAGCTCTAACTAAAGAATTTTTTTACTTAGACCAATCAACCAATTAATCAACTAACCAGCAAACTAATAATGTTTTTTTCTGTCATTTCTTCTCTTGTCACAGTGTCTAAGACTGCCTCTGAGAACAACCAGATTTCTAAGATTGAGAGTGTTTCTCCAAAGAACACTTTCTCTGGGAATGACGGTGTCTCTGTGGTAGTTTTCCTACATGAGAGTGATAGTGTCTCTGAGACGTTTTTTTGCTCTGAGACTGACACCTCCTCTCCGACAAACCGTGTCTCTGTGATGGACACTTTCTCTGAGATTGACTCTGTCACTCAGATTGAGGGTGTTGCTCCAGTGGACACTCTCTCTGAGACTGATGATGTCTCTCCAACTGATGGTGTTCCTCCAATGGACACCTTTCATGAAACTGACGCTGTCTCTCAGATTGATGGTGTGCCTTCAACGGACACTGTCTCTGAGATTGACGCAGTCTCTCAGATTGACAGAGTTCCTGTGTTGGACACTTTTTCTGAGACCGAGGCTGACAATGTCTCTCAGATTGATAGAGTTCCTAGTATGGACACTTTCTCTGAGATTGACTCTGTCACACATTACAACCAATACCCACCCAACACAAGTAAGATGTACTTTTACTTTGAATACCCCAAGAAGAAGGCCGACCCTGCAAACACAAGAAGACTGATTCAGCGTTTCTCTGAATATCAAGGTAAACACAATAGGGAGCCAAGTAAATTTAAATTAAATTGTTTTTCAGTTGTCCTTTTTTACATTTTACTGAATGCTGTATATTATCTTCTCCAGGACTTGCAGTTGTTCTTGATGAGGAAGAAGATGCTATATTCAGAGCGAGTCCAGCTTTCAAAGGTATGGAATTATTCAGTTTTTGGTTTATGTAATGATGAATCAAGAGACTATAGACTAACCAGCATACTGATCAATTTTTACTGTTTTCGTCTTCTGTCACAGTGCCCAAGACTGCCTCTGAGACTAACCAGATTCCTCAGATTGAGAGCGTTTCTGCAAAAGACACTTTCTCTGAGATTGAAGTTGACTCTCAGATTGACAGAGTTCCTGTGTTGGACACTTTCTCTGAAACTGACAACATCTCTCCGGCTTGCTCTGCTTCAGAGGACTCCAGCAGCCTAACAGGAGAGATAAAGCATACAGAAGATACTGACTTCAACATCTTGTTAGCCACTGACTCCTACAAGGTTACACATTACAACCAATATCCGCCCAACACTACTAAGACGTACTCTTACTTTGAGTGCCGTGAGAAGAAGGCCAAGCCCAACAAACCCAGGAAAATCAGATATGACACAACGGTCTTCTATGGGCTTCAGTATGTTCTCCACAAGTACTTTAAAGGACAGGTCGTCACACTGGAGAAGATTCAGGAAGCAAAGGAAGTGTACCGGGAACACTTTCGTGGTGACATGTTCAATGAGAAAGGATGGAATTACATTCTGGAGAAGTACAACGGCCATCTGCCCATCGAGATCAAGGCTGTGCCAGAGGGAAGTGTAATCCCACGTGGAAATGTGCTGTTCACTGTGGAAAACACAGATGATGAGTGCTACTGGCTGACTAACTGGATAGAGACGATTCTTCTGCAGATCTGGTATCCTATCACTGTCGCGACCAACTCGCGAGAGCAAAAGAAGATTCTGGCCAAATATTTGATGGAAACCTCTGGAAGCCTGGATGGGCTTGAATATAAGCTGCACGATTTCGGCTACAGAGGAGTTTCATCTCAAGAAACAGCTGGAATTGGTGGATCTGCACACTTAGTGAACTTCAGAGGAACAGACACCGTGGCTGGGATCAGCCTCATCAAGAAATATTACGGCACTAAAGAGCCAGTTGCTGGTTTCTCGGTGCCAGCCGCAGAGCACAGCACGATCACAGCCTGGGGAAAGGACCACGAGAAGGACGCTTTCGAACACATAGTCAAGATGTTCCCATCCGTCCCTGTATCTGTAGTCAGTGACAGCTACGACATCTACAACGCTTGCGAGAAAATCTGGGGCGAAGAACTGAGGACGCTGGTGGAGATGCGTAGTGCAGACGCCCCGCTGGTGGTCCGACCCGATTCAGGAGACCCTCTAGAAACAGTTCTGAAGGTGCTCGAGATCCTTGGAGATAAGTTCCCTCCGCTCGAGAACTCCAAAGGCTATAAGGTGCTGCCCCCCTACATCAGAGTCATCCAAGGGGATGGCATCGACATCGACTCTTTACAGGACATATTGGAGGGCATAAAAAAGCACGGATGGAGCATTGAGAACATCGGCTTTGGTTCAGGAGGAGCTTTGCTGCAGAAACTGAACCGAGATCTGCTCAGCTGCTGCTATAAGTGCAGTTATGCGGTGACGAACGGGGTGCCCATAAACGTCTTTAAAGACCCCATTGCAGACCCGACTAAAAAGTCAAAGAAAGGCCGGCTTTCCCTTCACAGGACACCCAGCGGAGGTCTGGTGACACTGGAAGAGGGAAGCAGCAGTCTGGAGGAGTATGGAGAGGACTTGCTCCAGACTGTGTTTAGGAATGGGAAGATCATAAAGACGTACACCTTCGATGAGGTCAGAGAAAATGCAGAGCTGAAGGAGAGTGAATTGTGTCCCTCTGAGCAGTTACCATCATCCCCTTCTTCACCACATTGCTCACAGACCTGAGCACACACACAACATGCAGAAACAGGTGAGACACAACATTTTTCACTAAATCATGAGGAAGATACTTAACCACGTTTATGCACAATATTTAGTAATATTTGAGTAACTCTTATTAGCCACTTATATTGTATTATTTCCAATCTTGTGTTCACAATTTGTGTCTGAGCCCCTCTACATGCTTCTCTACAATCAATCAATGAACTTTCCTCATTGAGGTCCTTCTTCTATGCTATAACTAATTTTCTGTTTCATTTTCTGTTTCAATTTCTCTTCACTAGGAACATAACAACGTAAGGCCATGAAAAACAGGACTCCACCGTTCCCAACCCTCTCCAACATCCAGACTGCAGCTCTGCCTTTAGGTTTGTCCAGAGGAGAACTGGTCCCCCGACCGAGCCTGGTTTCTCCCAAGGTTTTTTCTCCACCTAAATTGGGGGAGTTTGGTTCCTTGCCACTGTCGCCTCTGGCTTGCTTGGTTGGGGCTGGCAGAGCTGCACTTCGGTGGACTGGCCTTCAACAGTGACATTTGTATTAAATAACAATATTAGCTAAAAAATAAGTGTTTAGTAGATAGAAATGGACACACCAAGAGCCACACACACACACCAGTGTTTCCTCTTTCTCAAGTAAATCCTGAGTGACAAATCCCGGTTAAAAAAAACAAGCAGATCAGAACAAAATACAGCTGCTATGTTGCACACAGGATCATTAATATGCACGCCCCAGACTGTATTTGATTGACCACAATTCCTAGTGAGTTTACTGTTACAAACTCTATTTTAAAAGTGCATATTTGGGGAGGGGTTAGGTAACAAAAAGGACACACAAAAATCCTATTCTCTATTGATTTAGAGCAGGGCTCCCCAAACTCGGTCCCAGAGACTCAGTCTCAACAGACCTACCTGGAAACTTCTAGTGTGACCAAGAAGAGCTTGATTAGCTGGGTCAGTAGTGTCTAATTGGGGTTGGAGCTAAACTCCAGGATACCGGCCCTCCAGGACAGAGTTTGGGCACCTCTGATTTAGAGGCAAAAATCATGTCCAAAAAAAACTACAACAGAAAGAATAAATAAGTTAATTGAATTAATCAAATAAACAAAGAGATGAACAGACAGCAACATGGCTCTTCAGCTGCGACTGGACAAGACAAACACAGAACCTTCAATCTCAAGCCTTCGTCAAGAACACAGAATACAGCAGAGCATAACCGAAGATTCAATAATACACACACTGGGAAATTCCAAGTGATACTCCTGTCAAAATACACACACTAAATATTTCCCAAGCGACAGAACTTACTGTATCAAGTGAATCTGCACAGACCCCCTCCCCCTACAGAATGGCTAATAAAACTCACGATTGGCCATTTTCAGATTAACTGGAAGCGTAGCATTGCACTTTTCCTCATTCATAGTTTTCTGGAAGAAAGAACTGAGGAGTCAGAGTGGAACACGGGTGATGTGATACAGACCATGCAGAAGTGTTAAACAGAGCTCACGGTGTGGTTTTATGTTTTGTTTTGTTTTGTTTTTTAAAAATGTCACTTGTTTTATGTAATGTTATGTTTAATAAAACTGTATGCATATATAAGGTGTGTTTTGTCTCATTATTTTAAATATGCGGCAAAGAAATAAGCATATAACAAAATGTTTTTGGTGGGAGCAGGAGATGAAATCCTTAGCGTTGAGCCCTGATATGGGTTGTTGACAAATAGGCAGTAAAAAAATGCTATGTAGTGTGAAGTCTGATGTTTAATAAAAATGTAAGGGGTCACTAATGGTTTGTCCTATAGTGCAGGGGTTCTCAACCTTTTTAGCTGCAGGGCCCACTTCTTTCTCTGATCAATTTTTGAAGGCCTACCTGTCTGATATTTACTCTAAAATGTTTGTATGAAATGCTCATTTAAACCTTTATTTATTAACAAATATTATATTATATTTTATTATATTATACTATTATAACAAATATATATTATACATTTGTTGTGCCTTCTATTATTTTCTATTATACGCATTTTATTAAAAAATATATAATTATACTTAAATTTATATATAAAACTAAAACTATAATTTTATTTATTTATTTAAAAAAAGATTCAGATTCAAAGAGATTCGAAAGAGAATCACAGGTCAACAGGGATATTGCAAAAGACCAGCTTCTGCTTTAAACTGGACTGACTACTAGTAAATATCTATTATTTAAACATATACAGGCAAATGTAAAATACAGTAAAACACCCTAAATCTTTTGAAATCGATATGATGGCGGTTGAGTTTGCAGTCGGATAATATTGGGCGATTGCTGACTGGAGCAGTGAACAGCTCTGCCAGAACGTGTCTAAAGCTCATTTGCAAGTTTATTTTACATTCTAAAGCAGAAACACCATGCATTAAGCCTCACTAAAACACTCACAAGACATTAATTTGGACAACTATGCGGATATTTTAAATAGTTCACATAAAAATACACAAAGAGAGACTTTCGCTTCAGGCATAGTTTGTGAATGAACAGCAGAATGAACGCGATCATGAGTCTGTTTTTGTGTTGAGTTTGAAGTAATCAACCAGAGAACAGGAGAAAGCGCTTTACTTCGATCATTATAATATAGCATATTATATGCAATCCAAAAATTCTAGTATAATATTTAGAGTTAGGTTTAATCTTGCAGCCCACCTGTAGGATCGCTGAGGCCCACTAGTTGAGAATCCCTGCTATAGTGTGACAAATAAAATGAAGAAAAACTTGCACAGCATGAGGGTGATTTATCTTAAGTGTTGGACACTACTCTTTATACAGAGTAAATTACCAACCTACGTCACACATGACGTCACATGGGTTTAACTGTGCATACCAGTTGCAAAAAAAGACCAGTTGTAATAGCAAACATGTCGTGTGGTAGGATGCCAAAATCGAGCCATCAGAAGAGCTGAGTGGAGTGAGGACCTAATTCAAGAGTTCCCACTTAGATATGCTTGGCGTTTAAAGCAGGTTTGGCATGCTGTCCCAGGAGAGAACCCTGAGCTCGGAGATATTTGAGCCCAGGGCTCCTGCCTGGTCAGTAAGCATATCAGGAGATCCGAGATCAGGTAGGTCTCGAGAGCTCCGCTTTTAGAAAAGGGAGAAAAAGGAGGAGATGGGGTGGAAGGGGGGATTCTTCCAAACGAAGATAGAGCAGTAGGAAGAAAATGATCCATTTATAGCAAACTAGGATCACTCTGATTGGATTATTACTGATTACAGATGAGCAGCCAGTCGTGCTCAATCATATCACCTGCTCCTCTCGAAATTAGTTTATGAAACTTCACTTAAATGCTTGACTCTGCAGTTCTCATTTTATATCAGGTAAATTCACGCTATACTGAATCACACACATTACTGGATTTTGATTACAGCAATGGTTTCAGCAAAAACAGTTCCATATGGTGAATTAAACTGCGGACACTGAATACTTAGTATGAAATGTAAACATGTAAGTTCACATACCATGCCATATAGGTGCAGTTCGCTGGTTTTGCATGATGATTACCCAGGCCTTGTATATAGCTCCGTCTTCTTTCCTTGTCTTTGGCTAGGCAGAACCTCGATTTTTAGCACTACATAGTGTTGAATCTAGTAATCATGGAAAATTATTTCGTGGACATGACCACACAAAGCAAAACTGTTGCATCCAAAGACTTTGTAGGCCTTTAACTTCTCTCTTGTAAAATCACTTGAAGTTTCAATGAGATAGTTGTATATTTCGGGCTGGATGCTTGGCCATTTCATCTTATCCAATATTCATTGGGAGGGTGCTATCGCAAATGGATCTATCAGACGAACAGCGCTCACTTTAACTTTAATTTTGCCGAATAACTGTGCTTATCACTGAGTGACAAGCTGTTATAATACGCTGAAAGCATTATGTAAATAATATATATAATATGTAATCAATATAACTCTAATACAACAACAAACTCTGTACCGCATCGGATGTCATTCTCTCGCTGTAAATGCTAGCACTCACAGTTTTTTTCTGCAACATGGACACGCACTCATCATGAAATACAAACCAGTTATTCGCCTATAGTGCTGTTAATTAGTGTCACACCAGGTGTTCTGTCAAATAATATATAAAGATCTTGTGAGTTTAGACATATATGCATGGAAGAATGATTGCCATTTGCTAAAACATATACTTGTAAAATTAAGCGTGAGGTGTTTATTGATTTTATAGTTTTCTTTTTAAATAATAAGTTTTATTGAACTCTGCTTGAGACAGCCTCACCATGAGACAGTTTTGAGAACTAGTGGTCCGGAAAGACAAAGAAATGTTAAACCATTCACTGCATTTTAAAAATATATTCATTAGTGACGGTGAAAATGCATTGTCATGTGAACAACCCACCAATATCCATAGATATATACACTAGATATCGCATACGGACCCTGAGCATGCGTCAATAGCGCCGCCACGTTAGTACAGTGCTCCCAGCACAAATGTCATTCAACCGTACTAGTCAAGACAGTGTGCCAACGTGAAGATGCTGGACTTTAGCACCGTGTACGGGTGTAGTAACGAGCAAACAAAGAAAACAAAGGCAGAACATTTAGGTAAGATTTATTTTTTTAAGTTTTTGTATGTTATGAACTTTTGTGCTAAACAAGTAACGTTATTGATGATACAGTCACTTACGGCACTGTCCATAAGGCAAAGCAGCACCAACTCACACTAAGTACTCAGCTTATGCTAGTTTTGTTGAATAAAATAAGCAGACAATGCAAAAGAAATATGACAAGATGCTGCGGTGCTAAAAACTTGTAATTTTCTCAGATAGAATGAGAAGTAAAAGCAGGAGAGGGGGTGTCTTTTAGGACGTGGATTAGATCAAATTTAACACACACTCTTTGTCGCAGTGCCCGTGCGGCCACTTAGCCTATCCATCAATGTAGAAAAGTGATGTAAAATGATAATTTTCTTAATTAAAATATATATGTATATCTGCAGATGGCCACAGTCCTCCACTGCATCTTGGTCCCACATTCATTTCAAACTAGTGCTACCCTGTACTAAAATGGCGGCTCTATTGACGCATTCCTTCCAATAGAGGGTAGGCGACATCTTATGTAAATATCTATGACCAATATCGATCAACAAACAGCATCAGCTGACTTTCTGTCCAATCACACACATTAGTCATCAAAGGGACCATCAGACTACAGTCACACAAGTGCCATCTGCTTGGCTGTGGATTAAAGCTAACAATATTGTAAATATTGTTCAATTTCATACAAAGAGCAATGGTTTCACTTCACAAGACCTCATGTGTCATCAGGAGCCACAGCTATTGATTTGTTTATTGAAGTTTATTTTTAAAAATTGTGCACTTTTCATATTACTTGCTTTGCATTTACAGAAAGGCACACCTCAGAACAAGTGCCTGGTTGTATGAATTTATTTTAAGGGTGGAAATCCCTAAGGTAAGGAAGGGATTTTTTTAAGAAAACTTTTATTTAAAAACTGTCACCCTGACAGACATTTATAATAGATAGTGGATTTTTTTCACACCATAAAATTATAATCAGTTAATAAATATAAGCGTTGATGTATCTTATATCCAAGAATACGGCAACTCTGTGCAGTTGCGTCTGTTTTAGCTCACTGATGACCGGATTAAGATGGTGGCCGCGTTAATCGGAGGAGCAACGGAGCGAAGCGGACCACGAGGTGTCTATCTATTATATAATGTCTATAGTCACCCTTACCTAAATGCTTTTTTCTAAGCGTTTCACGGTAGTTTCTTGCACCATACGGCAACAGGAGCCGCGGTTGCTATAGTTACGTAAACAGATCGTGCCGTTTTCTTCCAGTTTAGTGACCTTATTCTTCAATGCGGAAGTGTGCGCGTTTTTGCGATTGTTTTAGAACTTCCGATTCAGCTGCCTATGAGAGAAATGACTAGGAATAATAAACGGCAGAAAACGGCCAAACTACTTACTCCACAAACAAGTGTTTGCACGACAATACAGACAAAGTAGAATAATATAATAAGAAATATCAGTTTGCAACACCAAGCAGCAAAACGAGCTGTTTTTAACGTTTAAAAATGAATGGAAGTGAATGAGACCGGAAGTCTCGAGCCAAAATGATTCAAATGGCTGCGCCCACTCGTACGCGGAGAATAAGGTGAAGAGAGCCCAGACGTCCTCTCGTCGAATAAATCTCGACATTATGTAATAGAGGAGGTGTAAAACTCGGCTGGCTTTTTGAAGCTGAACTGAAACTGCTATGCAGACTCCTGTGCAGACTTGCTATCGCCATCATAAGTTTCAACCTTTAAACTAAGGGATTTTTTAGAGGGACTTTCATGCAACTGGCGTCCTGACATTTCATCCTACCCATCAGATCAAGTGGTGCTCAAGGGCTTATTGCGCTTGCACATTGCACATTGATGTTGTGTATCATTTTCTTTGAGAGGAACTGTACAGCCCAACTCATGTGGCATGTACAAGAGTGAAACCTAACAGTGTGTTCTATCTTTTTCATGTTAAAAGGAGTTTTTGTTTCTATTTCTGAGACAACTCACCTGCAACACAACGAAATTCAGAGGTAAGCACATTCAAAATACTGAAATACTAATTAAATGGCACATTAAATCTTTATTTTGCCACTATTTTTCAAAACTACCATGTTTACCCATCTGCCACCAAGTTTTTAATCAGTTTAAATATATAGTAATATGACTGCATTTTGTATGGCTTAATATAGCTGTTGAATGATGATGGTTCATTATGATTTTTTAAATATTATAAAATGTGTTATAAATCACAAGCAGAAATGGTCCAATGATTTGAATGATCCATACTTTAGCTTGCTGAAATTATGGGGTATACCCAGCTAGTACTTTAGCTCACTTTAGTTTGCTGAACGTACAGGGTATATGCACAACTCGTGAAAGTAAATTTTATAAGGTTCCTTTTACAGCATCGACATTGTAATGTTATTGAAATACATTCTGTTCAGTAGACTTAAGCATTTAGTTGTTCAAGCGTAAAACAAGATGATAGACCGTGTAACCGCTTGTGCCTTCAGTAGCTACCAGCAGGCTAGCTCAGAACCTCCATTCAAAATACTGAGGTAAAATAAACTTGCACATTTTAAAGACATGGCGGGTGAAATTGGAATTTAATGCAGTGCTTCTTGTCCGGTCTGAGACCCACTTTATATCGTACTGTATATTTATCAAGAAGTGAAGATCACTTATTTTTTTTAAAGAAAACAGATCTTAAACGTGGCGATTTTGTAATGGAAACACACTACATTGGAAGCCGTAGGGCTGGCTGGCTGGCTGAAAATTAAAAGACCATGTGCATATACCCCATTGGTTACTAGCTTATTGGTTACTAGCTTTGAAACATACTAGCTGTATAGGGCTCAGCGATTTGGCCTAAAATCAAAATCTCGATTAATTGAATATTTTAACTCTATTTCGATTTATGAACGATTATTTTATTTATTTAACAAGTGTATAGTACTGTGTATAGTGCTCATATTACAAGTGAGAGATTTCTGAATGAAGGGTTCATTACTTGATTTTAAAATAATTAAAGGAAACACACACTATGTGCTGTCTATGATTATTTATTGAATAACAACATTGAACAACTGAAATTAAATCACACATTGCCTACAACCAATAGTCACTTTTTTTCTTATATAAATAACTTGCAATTTTGGAAACATATTAAATATAAAAAAAAATTAAATATTTAAAGTAGAAAATAAGCAGCATCTCTACTAAATAAAATACTCTTGTATATCCTGTAAATAATATTTTAAACATTGCATTTCTTGAATCCTCTGTAAACAAATATTTTAATTTAAATAATAATTTTATTGTAATGGAAAATATGCCGTCTCTGGCGGAGCTAGCACTGGGTCGATAAACGATATTATATCGAATCGCAATAAAATGGATGTCAATAACAATGATGAGCTCTGGACTTTGAAGGACTCTGAAACTGCAGCACCTGGAGGAAACCTACACCAACACAACTGACCCAGCCATGGCTTGAACCAGCGACCTTCTTGCTGTGAGGCGATCGTGCTACCCACTGAGCCACTGTGACGCCCCTTTATGTTTCAAAATAAGGTTATTAATGTTAATAATTAGTAATAAATAATGGTAAACGCGCTATAGGTGAGTTGAATAAACTAAATTTGCCGTAGTGTATGAGTGTGTATGGATGGATGGATTGGTTTTGTGCTCCAGGGTCTTATTTTTGCATTTAAGCTTACTATATTTTCATATTTCTATGCATATCTCAAAACATAAGTTGTATATCTTTTGAAAAATACCGTTTATGACAGCATTCAGTGCATAACATTAATTTTGTATGATGAGTCCAACCTTCAGTTGTATGCTGTGATTCTCTATGAGGATTTTTACTGTCTGACTGTGTGAATGATTCTCTTTGACAGAGTGCATGATGGGAAGGAGACAGCGAGAGATTACACATCATCATCAAAGCCATGTTTGCAGAAGAAACGTGTTTGCCGTTTGAGCGAGGGATATTTCAGAAATGCTGAGGCATATCAAAACTGCCAGCACTCTCTCGGTTTAACACACAGATTTCAGAACAGCAGCTTTTTTTTTGTAATTACATCTCCAGAAATATCTCCTCAACCCATTATATTACAGAAGGAGGTGAGAAATGAGATTTTATATTTATCTAATTGGTTTTATATATTAATTATACATTTGATCACAGTTGCGAGAATAATCTATTTGGATCATTCAACTCATTGGACCATTTCTGCATGAGATTTATCCAGCCTGATCTCACGAGGAAACGTAAGCATTTTACGTTTTGTCAGTTTAGTGGCTAGTTCGTATGAATTCGTACGAGTTCAGTCGTACGAAATTGTACGGTTTTAAAAAGGAGACGTGGCACCTAACCCCACCCCTAAACCCAACCGTCATTGGGGATGAGCAAATCGTACTAAATTGTACGAATTAGATCATACGAATTTATCCGAATTAACCACCAAATCAAAAAGTTACGAATTGACGTGATATTGTGTTGGATTTACCACACGTTTTATAATATGTTTCAAAATATGGGTGAAGTAATGTTCCATCATCACACAACAGATATGTGAAGTCATACAAAAATGCAGTCATATAACATTTTATTAAATTTTAACAAAAAAAACTTGATGACAAATGGGTAAAAATAAGCAGATTTGAAATATGGGCAAAATAAAGATTTTAAAGTGACATTTTTTATTTATTTCAGGGCTAATAATTTATCTTAATCTTATTTAAGGGCTGCACTGTGATCTTAAATAGAGACTTTTAATATGTCATCAATTGACTCTAGTTTAAAAATTACTGAAAAGATATAACTGTTGATACACTGAAAGATTTTTAAAAGTATCTCTGTAAAAAATGACGACAATCGTCATTTTAAAATGATTTTTAAAAGACATTTTCCAAAATTGCAATTGTATTAAAACAAGTGATTAATTCATTTTTATTTTACTCACCTAATTGGTTTTATTTTTTAATTATTCATTTAATAGTTAATAGAGAATAATCTAAGCCATAGCCGTTTGCATTATTAACTCATTGGACTAGCGCTGCATGACTTTTAACACACATATATATATTTTTCAATATACACTTACCGGCCACTTTATTAGGTACACTTTAGACCTTTTTTGTCCTCAAAACTGCCTAAATTCTTGTGGCATACATTTAACAAGGTACTGGAAATATTCCTCTGAGATTTTGGTGCATATTGACATGATAGCCTCACACAATTGCTGCAGATTTGTCGGCTACACATGAATCCATGCTTTCATGTTGTTGACGCCAAATTCTGACCCTACCATCCAAATGTCGCAGCAGAAATCGAGACTCATCAGACCAGGCAACGTTTTTCCAATATTCTATTGTCCAATTTTGGTGAGCCTGTGTGAATTGTAGCCTCAGTTTCCTGTTCTTAGCTGACAGGAGTGGCACCCGGTGTGGTCTTCTGCTGCTGTAGCCTATCTGTCTCAAGGTTGTGAGTAAAGAGATGCTCTCCTGCAGACCTCAGTCGTAACAAGTGGTTATTTGAGTACTGTTGAGTGCCGCTCACTGGATATTTCCTCTTTTCTGACCATTCTCTGTAAACCCTAGAGATGGTTGTGTGTAAAAATCCTAGTAGATCAGCAGTTTCTGAAATACTCAGACCAGCCCGTCTGGCACCAACAACCATGCCACGTTCAAAATCACTTACAGTAAATCACCTTTCTTCCCCATTCTTATGCTCGGTTAGAAATTTGCATTAACGAGCATTTAGACAAGTGTACCTAATAAAGTGGCCAGTGAGTGTATAGCTCAAATTATGTTCCATCATCATTCTGCATAACATAAACAGTATATTAATGTAAAAATGTCCTACAAAAATGCATTCATACTACATTCTATTTGTTTTTAACTGAATAAACTTATTTTTGACAAATGAGTAAAACTCGCACAGTAAGGATTTTAAATTATATTTAATTAGGATATCAGAATCTTTTAATGATCTCAAATTAAATAATACTGAAAATTTAGTTCACTATTGATACACTGAAAGAAAATTTTAAAAAGTATGTTAAGAAGATAATTAAATAATAAAAAATACTATTATATTATATTATATTATATTATATTATATTATATTATATTATATTATTCATTTTCTTTTGGCTTAGTCCCTTTATTAATCTGGAGGTCGCCACAGCGGATTGAACCGCCAACTTATCCAGCACATGTTTTGATGCAGTGGATGCCCTTCCATCTGCAACACATCCCTGGGAACTATCCATACACACTCATTCACACACACACTCATACACTACGGTCAATTTTAGCTTACCCAATTCACCTGTACCACATGTCTTTGAACTTGTGGGGGAAACCGGAGCACCCGAAGGAAACCCACACGAATGCGAGGAGAACATGCAAACTCCACACAGAAACGCCAACTGACCCAGCCGAGGCTCGAACCAGCAACCTTCTTGCTGTGAGGCAACAGCACTACCTACTGCGTCACCTATTTTAACCATGATACTTTTAAATTGTCATAATATAAATTTTATATTTATTTAATTGGTTTTAATTTTTAATGCCTTTTCGATCACAGTTGGAGAATCATTTTATGCATTCAGCTCATTTGTCTCATTGAACCTTTGGTGTGTTAGGTACGCCATAGGAACGCACATTCTCAGCATATTTTCTGATGTAGGATACAAGGACTGAAATGCATACTGAGGAGATGGAGAAAGAACAGCCTTCAGATCAAAGCGCGGAGGATATTGCTAGGAGCCGACGCCGAGAAATATCTGATAATCGCTATCTCTGAAAGCAAGTGAACTTCAGCCAACTTCAGAACACAGAAATCGTGCAATTACACAGCTCATGAGCCAAAGCTTCCCACACAATGCGCTTTGGAAAACAAAAGGTTAGTTCTTTCTGTATTTATCTGAAGGTCTATCTAAAGATTCAGCTCAAGAGAGTGAAAGGCCATGTCATTTTTTTCTTTCTCTTGTGTCAGTACGGCTATTCAATGGCAACAAAAAGCCATGATTCAATAAGACAGGAAAAATAAGTTTGTTTTCACCGTGTGTGTTTCCTTTCTGTCTGTTTTTGTTTATATATTCCATTATTTCACTCTGTTGTAATTGTAGTTATTCATCATCTAAAGGTAAGATGGAACTTTTGCGATGCGGAATATCTTTATAAACTCCTACAGCACAATTCAAAGTTTTTCTTTTTGTTTTGTTGTTTATTTCAGTGGTTAAAGAAGATATTTTTCAACAGACTGAAGCTTATTGGTAGAAATATGATCATATATATATATATATATATATATATATATATATATATATATATATATATATATATATATATATATATACACATATATATACATATATATATATATATATATATATATATATATATATATATATATATATACATATATACATATATATATATATATATATATATATATATATATATATATATATATATATATATATATATATATATATATATATATATATATATATATACATACATACATACATACATACATACTGTTGAAGTCAGAATTATTAGTCCCCCTGTTTATTTTTTTTTCCAATTTCTGTTTAACGGAGAGAAGATTTTTTTTCAACACATTTCTAATCATAATAGTTTTAATAACCCATTTCTAATAACTGATTTATTTGATCTTTGCCTTGATGACAGTAAATAATATTTGACCAGATATTTTTCAAGACACTTCTGTAGAGCTTAAAGTGACATTTAAAGGCTTAACTAGGTTAACTAGGCAGGTTAATGTAATTAGTCAAGTTATTTTATAACAGTGGTTTGTTCGGTAGACTTAAAGGGGCTAATAATTTTGTCCCTTAAATTGTGTTTAAAAAATTAAAAACTGCTTTTATTCTAGCCGAAATAAAATAAATAAGACTTTCTCCAGAAGAAAAAATATTATCAGACATACTGTGAAAATTTCCTTGCTTTTTTACACATCATTTGGGAAATATTTAAAAAAGAAAAAAAATTCAAAGGGGGGCTAATAATTCTGACTTCAACTGTATGTATATGTGGGCATAGATTACATTTTTTAAATCTAGATTAATTTTACTGTAATCTTGAAATTAATCTAGATTAAAATGGCTCATTTGAATTCTGCCGAAGGCATTCAGAATATGTGTGCTCCCCAAATAATGACTAAAAGGAAGCCTTTGAGAACGGGTTTCTCAAGCCAGGTGGCACATTAGACCAGGGGCTCATCTCCGGTTTCCAAAATGCATCACAAACTGCTTGAGAAACTGTTCTACTATGATAATTGGTGATGAAAATAAATGATGTTCAATAAGATGTACTTGTGCTTACTAAATGTCTATTCAGTTAAACATGAATTTTGAACTGTAGGCCTGGATAAGATCGAAACAGCGATTTTTGATTACCTTAATCCGACTAAAGTCATAACTGAACAGAAATGGAATTAAGATGTGGAGTATGCACATACAGTATTAGTAGCATTATTAAAACAAACGCCGCGATCAAACTATTACCATCATGTAGAACTTTTCGCCATATTTTCCGACAAGTTTCACACACACACACAAGTTTTTTCTTTCCATTCGGCATTCGTTATTAAATTCCATAACACTCTCACCAGTCCATACTCCCTATTTGTATCTAATACCCCAGTTTGTCATAGGGGCATGAATGAAATGTTCATGAGTGAAAGTTAAACTGCCGAACTGCAGTTAAAGTCACCCAAAATTACAGGAAACTCTTGACATGAAAACATGAAAGCACTTCACGTAAACACCTTAATTATATTATTGTATATTAAGGCAACAAACTAGATTACTGATGTCCATGTAAGTGTAGTCAGTAGTGTCTTCGAAGTAAGTGAACGATCCAGAAGGGCATCCTGCTGATTTGATTTAGAAGGGCACTTTTTTGTCAGAGGGCTCACCGGTCAAGTAAACATCCGCGCTAAAATATCAAGGTGAAAGTCATCATAGCTTGCGTAGAATAGACCCAGCTCCCAACCCAACGTTGAGAATAGATTAACGGCGATATTTTTTATTGCACGATCAGAGTCTCGCGTCAACGCAACATAACACAGATAACAGCCCATATATATATAAATATATATATATATATATATATATATATATATATATATATATATATATATATATATATATATATATATATATATATATATATATAGGTCCATAAATATTTGGCCATGCCAAATATTAGCCGTGCATTTATACTTATGCGCGCTTTTTGTGTTGCTCAAATAACACTTCGGAAACGCTAGCTGGCAATTAGGTTTTTATTTTCCTCTGTGTCTGTTTTTTTCGCTGGTGTTTTTTCTGAATGCTACCTTAATGTACAAGTAGCTGAAACTTGCTCATTTTGAGGCAGGAATCGGCAGACGTGCAGCAACTTTTATCATGAGGTAAACACAAAACAACAGTTTCCATCTAGATCTCCTTCACGGGACTCCACACTTGTAAATACTCGCTCCATCAGGCTCGCGGCTCTCAGCACCGCCCACACTTATTAGTGCTGCCAAGCCGACCAACCACAGAGCTTGCGCTATGCGTCGTTATGATGTGTAGTTAAATTTTTTGACTGGTGTGCTTTAGCGTCAGCGAGGGCTATGCGACCACGCGTAGGCTGCGCCAAAGCAAACACGTGCGCTAATTTTTTTTATTTTTTCTTGTGGGGAAAGTCTTATTTGTTTTATTTCGGCTAGAATAAAAACAGCTTTTAATATATTTTTGAAAACCATTTTATGGTCAATATTATTAGCCCCCTTAAGGAATATCTGTTTTCGATTGTTAAAAAGGCGGCGCGGTGGCACAGTGGGTAGCACTGTCACCTCACAGCAAGAAAGTCACTGATTCAAGCCTCGGCTGGGCTAGTTGGCATTTCTGTGTGGAGTTTGCATGTTCTCCCTGTGTTGGCGTGGGTTTCCTCCGGGTCCAAAGACATGTGGTATAGGTGAATTGGGTAAGCTAAATTGTCTGAAGTGTATGTGTGTGAATAAGAGTGTACGGGTGTTTCCCAGTGATGAGTTGCAGCTGGAAAGGCATCCGTTGTGTAAAACATGCTGAATAAGTTGGCGGTTCATTCTGCTGTGGCGACCCCTGATTAATAAAGGGACTAAGCGAAAATAAAATGAATGAATGAATAATATATGCTGATTGCATATCTTATTATTTGTTTTACATCATCATACTTCATTGGCCAATTATGTCAAACCAAATGAGAGTGCATGAGTTCTCAGTTTTGGATTTTTCTTTCTGAGAGACTGGCCTCAAAACATATGTCAGCTCTCTGAAGAAGGAAATGCTAAAGTAATGACCTTGGGATCCTGCTGTCCTCATATCAGTTTCCTGTCACTTTAGGTTAATATCAGGCCGCTTCTGCACCTTGCCTGTTGATGGAGAGTATCGATTCCGCCAGATTTGCACAGCAAAGCGGCAGACTTGTCAAAATGTTCCCATTCTAGGACCCGTAATGCACATTTAGCAAACACTGACAGAAAGCTTTTCCCTGTGTTTGGAGAAAATGAGGGAAATGGTCTAATTTACCCACACTGCCTGCGTGATGAGGGTCCATCCATTACACCGGCACACACACACACACGCATGCGGTAGTCCTAAGAGGATCTCAACGTAATTACTGTGGGTACGCTAGATTAAATTGGGCCCATTTCCAGCTCTGAGCAAAAATACTGAGCGCTATTTTCAGTCAAACATTTCAAGCCAGCTGATAAGTCATTCAGCACACAATGTGTGGTGGGCAGGAGGTTACTACCCTTAAATTATTCGTTTATATTTTCATTGGATTTCACCAATTGGAACCCTGTAACCCCCCCACCCCACCTGATTTGTCCTTCCTTTTGAGGGTCTGTAATGCAACAAATAAGAAATGAAACGTGTGAGGTTTAGATAGTTCAGGGAAGTCGTGTGCGTCATATCTGTCTCTCACATTAGCTGTTGCATTGGGGCCTTTGTTAGCTGAATTACATCTCACAGCGGCGCTCGTAGCTTTATTTCCTCTCTTGATTGGATGTTTTCCATTACGTCTGTGGAGAATTCATCAAAACCGTTGTGTTTGTCAGGCTATTTATGGCTTGTTGTACTCTGAAACTTCCTTGATCCTATTCTCCCATCAATAATCCCAGCGTTTCACTTGAACTGATCCCTATTCTTTGCAAAAAGGATTATTTGGATTTGATGAGGTGTATTGACTGTCCAAGGTTGAGGCTGCGGACAGCAAATGGGAAAACTAATCAGGCTGCCAGATGAGAGTTAAGGTACAATGCAAAATACAATAGCCCTTTATATACTGTGTCTATCTATACGTGTTTTTCCTAGTAAATATAATTATGAAGAAGCTGTTGACATGTAATTAACCCAGATTTTGGTAAAAACCCAAACATACAAATAAACAAAAGAAAAAGGAGAGGAAAAAGTATCCTGTTCTTGAGACACACCGCATGTCTGTATGAAACCCCTGTGCTTAAATGACTTGTACTTTGTCCGCTCACTATACACTCACCACTTTGTTAGGTACACCTGTCCAGCTGCTCGTTAACCCAAATTTCTAATCAGCCAATCACATGGCAGCAACAGTGCATTTAGGCATGTCGACATGATTAAGATGATCTGCTGCAGTTCAAACCGAGCATCAGAATGGGGAAGAACGGTGATTTAAGTGACTTTGAACGTGGCATGGTTGGTGCCAGACGGGCTGGTCTCAGTATTTCAGAAACTGCTGATCTACTGGGATTTTCATGCACAACCTTCTCAGAGCCATTTAAAGAGAATGGTCTGAAAATGAGAAAATATCCAGTGAGTGGCAGTACTGTGGCCGCAAATG
Organism: Danio aesculapii; assembly: GCF_903798145.1. Classification (NCBI taxonomy): domain Eukaryota; kingdom Metazoa; phylum Chordata; class Actinopteri; order Cypriniformes; family Danionidae; genus Danio; species Danio aesculapii. The sequence continues at coordinate 4,560,476 of NC_079445.1, read as the reverse complement.
CCTTGTTGATGCCAGAGGTCAGAGGAGAATGGCCAGACTGGTTCCAGCTGATAGAAAGGCAACAATAAATCAAATAACCACTCGTTACAACTGACTCTGGTGTATCTCTATAGTGGTTAAACATAAAATGCATTAGTTTTGGGTGTTTCTAATGATTATTCTTTAGTTTCATTGGTCTATTATTATATATTTTGAATATATATGCCTTGGGCTACAAGGTGGCGAAGTGGGTGGCACGTTTGCCTCACAGCAAGAAGGTCGCTGGTTCGAGCCTCGGCCTGGTCAGTTGTCGTTTCTGTGTGCATGTTCTCCACGTGTTTGCGTGGGTTTCCTCCGGGTGCTCCGGTTTCCCCCACAGTCCATGCGGTATAGGTGAATTGGGTAGGCTAAATTGTCTGTAGTGTATGAGTGTGTATTAATGTTTCACAGAGATGGGTTGCAGCTGGAATGGCATCCGCTGCATAAAACATGTGCTGGATAAGTTGGCGGTTCATTCCGCTGTGGCGACCCCGGATTAATGAATGAAAAGAAAATGAATGAATGAATGAATTCTAAAAATCTGTTTCATGTTGTGTTTTGGACTTGTCTAAATTGAGAACACCTGCTAATAACTCATTTCGAGAGGAGCACATGATATGATTGATCGCAGCTGGTCTCTCGTTTGTAATCATTAGTAAGCAAATCGGATCATCCCAGACTCACTATAAATCTTAGTTTTTTGAAGAATCCCCCCATCCACCCCATCTCCTCCTTTACCAGGGGGAGCTCTCAAGAACTTTCTGATCTCGTACTCAATTATCTCCGAGCTCAGGATTCTCTCCCAGGACAGCATGCCAAACCTGCTATTATTATCAAGCAATATCTAAGTGTGAACTCGTGAAACATATATGTTCGACTATGGTTGGTGAAACTACACACCAACATGTAACCAAAAGCTGCATATACTCAGTATTGTTTGAACTCTATCGGTGTTCTGCTGGTCGAGACCTTTAATCAATATGACACACAATTATATGTTATGTGTGAGGCTTAAAAGATAACATTTTCAAGTAAAATCACATTTTTATATTCAGCGTAGGCACTCTTTTGACCTTTTTTCTTTTAGCCAAGAAGAGATAATGCCAATGTTTGCAATAATGCAGATTTGTATCCCAATTTTCATCTTATGTGTTTGAGAGTAGGCAATAAGGTTCACACTAGGTCCACTCAATTTTCTGACTTGGCTGGTGTTGATGTTGTCAATTATAAAAGAAAGATGATTCAGCTGTAAATCAACGTTAGAGAATGCTAAAATGTCTATATCCAGCTGAATTCAGTTCAAGCATTTGTTCCTATCCAATTCTGTCAGTCTAGTCAAATCGATAAAAGCAGAATATCAATCGTCTTCTAAACCCAAACTAAGCAAGCCACTATTAGAGTGGGGTGAGGTCTTCTCCAGGCAAAAGAATGGCTATGGTGTGATTTAATTCAGACTGCATCACAATTCAGTACACTTGTGATAGTGATAGTTCACCCAAAAATGAAAATGTACTCTCGTTTTACTGACCACAGAAACAAAGTACGGTTTTTGCAGTCTGATCTCACGAGGAAACGTAAGTATTTTACGTTTTGTCAGATTAGTGGGTAATTCGTACGAGTTCAGTCGTACGAAAATGTGCGATTTTAAAAAGGAGGCGTGGCACCTAACCCCAACCGTCATTGGGTGATGAGCAAATCGTACTAAATTGTACAAATTAGATCGGACGAATTCATACGAATGTCATGATTACCAGTGATCTAACCACCAGAGGTCGCTGGTAAGCACTCGCATTCACATGGACTACATCTTATGAACTACAAATTCAGTCATGCCACACACACACACACCTGCTCCAAGTCTCCACTGATTGGACTCCCACAGCTGATGCTGCTTCTGGACTAATCACACACACTACTTTAGCAGCACACACTCACTTCCTGGCCGAGTCTTGTTTACCTGTAAAGTGACAATTCAACACGTTTTCCTTAGTCTTGTTTCTCCGTGTTTTGACCCTTGCCAAGTTTGTCTGTTTGTCCATGTTCACTGCCTGCCTTCCGACCTCTCGCCTGTTATAGTGACTACGATTCTGGATTTGCCTTTATTCATCTGTTTGCACCTGTGTTGACCCTTGCTTGCCTGACTACCGAATAAACCTGCACTTGGATCCTAACGTTGTCTCTGTCATCCACGTGTTACAACGAATTAGCCACTAAATCAAAAATGAGATTGCGTTGGTTTTTGAAGAATATTAACCATTGACATCTATATTAGGATATAAAACACAATTGTAACCCAAGCTCAATTTGTAGTCTGAAGTTACTCGAACAAGAAATAATATGGGAACAGTGAGAAAAATATACCTTTCTATTTGAAATGGGTTACTTATAATATGAGAGAGAAAAATAAATAATTACAGTAAAGTTGTAACTTCAATTAGATTTCTTATGGGGCCTTCACACCAGTGAATAAATCGAGCTAATCGTGTGTAAATAGACGGATTTTGAGTTTACTTGCTTCATTCGCATGTCAAATTTGCTTAATTCAAGCATCAAAATCACTTCATAGTCACGGATTTGCATCATGGGCCGGGCTTCTGTCTGCCTTGTGACTAGTTTCATTGCTAAATGGCTAACATGGATTTTATTGAGAGAGTAGCTGTGCTTTATGTGCTTTAGGAAGGCTGAAAAACAGCCTAGATTCATTCGGCATCGTGTCTGAGTCCACTAAATCCTTTCAGAGGTGCACCCAACTCTTTGAGTTCATCAATTCATCCAGAAACTATACCTGGATGATGGAAGCTTTCAGCAGTGCTTCAGATTGAGCTGAGCCCAGTTTGATGAACTATTGTCTGGTGTCAGCAGGAGGATTTTCCCTGGGGACACCAACAACAGGCACTACGTCATAATCACGCCCATATGTCCGCTAAAGTTCAGATTTTCTAATTTGTGCAATTTGCATGTTAAGCGTGTCAAACGCGCAAAACACTTCACCTCATTCGTGTGAATAGTGCCACAGGATGTCTATTTGCATTTTACATTGACTTAACATGTAGATCATTTGCACTTGATGCTTCATTCGCGTCTGGTGTGAACGCAGCATTTGTGTGATGTGCAGATGAGCAGCCATTTGTGTGTGACTCCGCCCCCTAGAGAAAATAGCCCAAGAGAGAATTATTTTATTCGATTTTATTGAGAAATTTACTTGTAAGGAATTATTTGCATAAGTTATTTTGCAGATATTTGATGATAAATAAGTTTATTTGATATAAAGTCCGTGAAGCTAACTCTGCAACTCTCACATGGTCACCCACTGAAGCTAAGCAGGTCTATACCCGGTCAGTACCTGGATGGGAGGCCACATGGAAAAGCTAGGTTGCTGCCAGAAGTGGTGTTAGTGAGGCCAGCAAGGGGCGCACAACTTATGGTCTGTGTGGGTCCTAATGCCCCAGTATAGTGATGGAGACTTTATACTGCTCAATGAGCACAGTCTTTCGGATGAGACGTTAAACCGAGGTCCTGACTCTCTGTGGTCGTTAAAAGACGTTAAAAATCTGCCCACTGACCTCTGTCCATCATGGCCTCCAAACCATCCCCATATCATAATTGGCTTCATCACTCTGTCTCCTCTCCACCAATTCAGCTGGTGTGTGGTCTGGCACAATATGGCTGCCATCGTGTCATCCAGGTGGATGCTGCACACTGGTGGTGGATAAGTAGAAAGTGTCCAGAAAAGCGCTATGTAAACGTAAGGAATTATTATTATGGAATTATTTTCCTATCTAAAGGGTTTTTTTGAAAGAGAGCGTGTCACTGACATTCAATTTATTACACATTTAACATTTGAACTCCTTTCAAAAAGAAAAAAAATCTATATTAACAATAACTTTCAAATCATATGTGTGTATACACTCAAAAAAATGGGTTTGTCAATATTTGACCTAACGTTGGATTAATGCAACCCAGCATTACGTACTGTACCTCTAACAAGTTCTTGAAGTTTCTGAATCTGATCGTTCTGTAAATCATCTAAACTCCAAAGATAATTGTCCTTTTATTCTAGTAAGAATTAATTGCCTAACAAGGGTTACACAATAGCTATGTTCCCATCCAAAGATGCAAATATCGCATATAAGACATGTGAAAAAAGCAGCGTTTCCATCCAACGAGTCAAAGAGAACAAAATCGTCACTTCCTGATAAACTGCCGCCAAATATCAACATCAAAAATGAAATTTCCTGCAGAAGCTGCGTCAATCTTTTCTTCATTTAATAAATGACTTGCGCCTCGGAAGACAGTATGACGACACGCAATGAACGCGTGGTGCCGTTTGAAGGCGTGAGACACGGAGCACAGACGCTCTTGATGGTTCTGGAAGTCATTAATAATATAACACATACTGAAATGGTTAAAGCGTTTTTAGAATGACCAAAACAACATTTGAGATGTTTTTCAATGTGCTCAGCCGGCTGGTTTGTCCATTTACACACATTATTATCATCACATGATCTTTTATGAAAGTTCAGTAGAAGTGTTTTATAGTAGTTTAAGCCCATCTTTTCTTATTTTTACTTACATTTTTTTATGCACATTTTCAAAATGTATGCCCATCTTGCCGTTTCCATCAACTGTTTTGTTTTATGCGTATATCCAAAATGTGCATAAAAATAGGTGGATGGAAACGTAGCTATTGGCTACAAGTTTCCAGCACTCTTCTCAAGGTAGAAACTGATTTGGATGAAGTGACAGATGAGAAAATAACAGAGATGTAGTTATTGTATGAACTTTCACCGTAAAGTCTTTCATACAGCTTGGATAAATGGCTCTTCAATGAAGAAAATTTGTGCCCAGAAATCCTGCTAAATAATCTCTTCCATCGAAGACATGGTTTGAAATGACACAAGTGGGAAAGAAAATAAATAAGCGAGTTCTAATTTTTGGATGACCTATTTACTTGTTGACGTCTGAACTGACAGACTGTGATAGTTGTTTCATCATTCACTTGTCTTTGTTCAAAGCAAACCACTACTGAGGCTGAGTGATGAAAAAACAAGGGAGATTTTCTTGAGAAAAGGCATATATAGACACTTCTAAGAAAACAACAACTTCCAAAGAGCTCTGACAACTTTTATTGAGCTTTGACTCACTCTGTGTACTGTGATGGACCTCAGGCACTTGCCGGATCTGCAGTATTTCATGTTAAACTAGTTGTAAAGGGGACACAGGGGTCTTCCAAACGTGTATTTAATCAAAGCAGTGTATGTGAATGAATCCAATGTTCTATTAAAACGTCGTCCCTGGATACTTTATACAAAAACCTGATCCCTTTACCTCTGGCTTTCAAATCTATGGAGATAGGTTTTGAAGATACACTCTAAAAATACTTTTTTGTTTTGGTTGTTTTTGTGATTATTCAATCAATGCTACAGGTCTGACAAATATTCTAAGGTGTCCAGTATTTTTAGTTGTTATGACACCATAATAAGGCATATACTCAAGCTCAAACAAAACAAAAACAAAACAAAACAACCATATGCCAAGAAACAGGAGTCAAGCGTGAAAAAAAGGCAAGGCAAGGCAAGTTTATTTATATAGCACATTTCATACACAGTGGCAATTCAAAGTGCTTTACATAAACAGGAAACACTTATAAGAGAAATAAAAAGAAACAATAAAAATAGTCAAAACAAAACATAAAAACAGATAAAAAAAAAAGAGTAAAACAATATTACGATATGTGGGACGTAGCACAGTGCTCATTCAGTAAAGGCACATCTAAACAGATGTGTTTTCAGTCTTGATTTGAATGTGCCTAATGTTGGAGCACATCTGATCATTTCTGGAAGCTGATTCCAGCAGCGAGGGGCATCGTAGCTGACAGCCGATTCACCCTGCTTTGACTGAACTCTTGGAATTTCTAGTTTATATGATCCTAAAGATCTGAGTGATATGTTAGGTTTGTATTCAGTGAGCATATCTGTAATGTATTGAGGTCCTAGGCCATTTAGTGATTTATGGACCTGTAATAATACTATAAAATCTACTCTGAAGGTATCTGGGAGCCGGTGTAAAGACCTGAGGACAGGTGTGATGTGCTCTGATTTCCTGGTTCTGGTCAGAATTCTAGCCGCAACTTTCTAGATGAGTTGTAACTGTCTGACCAACACAATCTCATGGCAATTCCTATCTTTTTGATCTAGTGGCTAATTCGTACAATTTAGTACGATTTGCTTATCCCCTAATGACGGTTGGGTTTAGGGGTGGGGTTTGGTGCCACGCCTCCTTTTTAAAATTGTACAATTTTGTACGACTGAACTCGTACGAATTAGCCACTAAACTGACAAAAGGTAAAATACTTACGTTTTCTCGTGAGATCAGGCTGGTCTGACTGTCTTTTTGAGAAGGCCAGTGAGGGGGCCGTTACAGTAATCCACCCTGATGCTGATAAAAGCATGAACAAGTTTCTCTAAGTCTTCACTGGAAACAAAGCATCTAATTCTTGCAATGTTTTTGAGATGATAGTATGCTGATTTACGAACTGCTTTGATATGACTATTGAAACTCAGATCTGATTCCAGAGTCACACCAAGATGGGAAATTATTCTTTCAGCAACCTCTTCAGGCAGGTCTTGTTAAGCTTGTTTGGTCTGCTTTTGATGCACACCCAAGTATGATTGCTGTATGATTACTGGAACGCATTTTTGTGCTTTTTGTCTACACTTAGCACCAGTGTGATCTTGCACACCAACGCACAAAACGACAGGCATAAAAGTGTAAAACGAGCCTTGTGCTCTTTTTTATTTAAATTTTAATTTTTTTGGACGCAACTGCAACTTCGCAACTACCACATTCGTTCACTTACCCGGAGCTGTGGAAGTTCCAGTAAACACCACTTTGAGGCACTCATCAAAAAGATGATGCACTGAGGCAGGATGAATGTGAAGCTGCCTTTTTCATTGGTGTTTGAACACAAAGCGCTCTATGATAAACCCAGTAGTAACTACAAAAATGCCAGTAGGGGTGGACCCACAACCCTAAACCCAACCATCATAGTTATTAACATCTACACCTATTTTACTGTGCATGCGGAGGCTTTCGTACTTGACACACTCACCATTGTACTGTTATTTGCAACAACAGGGGGCGACACAGAGTTGGCTACCTGTCATGACAAAATGGATGAAGTCAGTGTGTGGAGTTGCTAAATAAATGAAAATAGTAATATATCAAAAATAGATTGAATATAGATTCTAATCAAATTAATAGATTGTTGAGAAATGTGGAGAAAACCCATGGAAACATTTGGTGAATATGGTCTCCGTTAAGTATTTCCGCCATGTTGCCAACAACATCTCATTGTGACATCTCGCGTGGTCCAATGGGATCTTGATAACTGCAAGATATGCTTCTACTACAAGTTATGACTACTTCATGTTACACCCCTGTCTTGTACTCCGCAGACAGATACACTTGGTTCACTCTGCTCAGCGTCAATGAAAACTGCCTGGGATTGAATGCAGCAAAAGGTCTCAAACACTGATGGAAAAACCTGTCCTGGTATGTACGAGCCTTAAGTGTCAGACCTCATAGTGTAGGGCAATAGTGCACTGAACAAAAAGGCAAATAACATTCCACTTACTCAAACTCCAACAATCTTGTATCCTGCGGTAACTGGAGTGCATGTGCACGTTCATCTGACCGACAGAAACTGTACATCATGTAACACAATTTACAAAAGGGTGCGTGCTATTGTGTGGATTGGCTACCGAGTCTACAAGGTCTTTCCTTGTAGCCCTGAAGGAGAATTTATCAAGTGGGTTAAAAATAGCTTTGCTAGTGTTACAAGGTTTTAGATGGTCTCAAAGGGGCAGGTGAGTCTGACACCGCCGGTACCAGAGGAACTGATTATTTCAGCAAGTCAACAGAGAAAAGAGGTTCTCTACAGATATTCTCAGGCTAATTCAAGACGACACCTAGATTGAATTGCAAATGTAGTTGGTTGGGATGAGTGATTGTACCTATAATTACATCCCAATGTTTCACTTCTTATTGTAAGTAGCCTATATCTTGATGACTTAAAAGAATGAAAGAATATATAAGGTTTCTTGTCCTTCAGCAGCTTCGAATTCAAAGAGCAAGTGATAAATCTCAGATTCTTCTTTTTAACATTCATTCTAAAAGAAACGGCCAGATAAAATGAGAGGAATTTTGTGGCCTTTGATAAGACGAGCTTATATACTAGCTGGACTGTGTCGATATTCATATACAATAATATACAGTCAAACCCGAAATAAATCATACCCATGGCAAATACGGACTTAGTTAATTTGTGCATTCATTTTCCTTCAACTTATTCCCTTATTTATCAGAGGTCATCACAGCGCAATGAACCGCCAACTATTCCGGCATATGTTTTACACAGCGGATGCCAGTCCAGCCGCAACCCAGTACTGGGAAACACCTATAAATTCGCACATTCACACTCACATTACAGCCAATTTATTTAATCCAATTTACTTATACAGCATAGTCGCGCAGTGGGTAGCACGATCGCCTTACAGTAAGAAAGTCGCTGGTTCGATCCTGGGCTGGGTCAGTTGCCATTTCTGTATGGAGTTGTGTGTTGAGAGATGCTCTTCTGCAGACCTTGGTTGTAACGAGTGGTTATTTGAGTTATTGTTGCCTTTCTATCAGCTGGAACCAGTCTGGCCATTCTCCTCTGACCTCTGACATCAACAAGGCATTTGTGCCCACAGAACTGCCTCTCACTGGATATTTTCTCTTTTTCAGACGATTCTTTGTAAACCCTAGAGATGGTTGTGTGTGAAAATCCCAGTAGATCAGCAGTTTCTAAAATACTGAGACCAGCCCGTCTAGCAACAACAACCATGCCATGTTCAAAGTCAATTAAATCTCCTTTCTTCCCCATTCTGATGCTCAGTTTGAACAGCAGATTGCCTTGATCAGATGCCTAAATGAACAGCAGATCGCCTTGGTCTACATGCCTAAATGCACTTAGTTGCTGCCATGTGATTGGCTGATTAGAAATTTGCGTAAACGAGCAGTTGGACAGGTGTACCTAATAAAGTGGCCGGCGTGTGTATATGAAAATAATGGCGCACTTTAGAATGTTCATCAGACAATCAAGCATTCAAGAGACTGTGGTATAAATTGTAATAAAGAACATGCAAGGTATTGTAATTGTGGGCATTTCAAAATATAGTCATTTATTATAGAAACTTTTATAATGCCTTTTAATGATGTTCTGGTTCTTGTATGCGCAGTTGTGTTCATCCCCGCACCAAACGCTTGAATACTTTATAATATAGTTCACATTATTATCAATGATAACACTACATATTGTGATTAAAGCTTCAGCAATTATTGCAACAAAAACTTTTATATATCCCTAATAGAGCTTCAAAAACTAGTTAAGAACTCTGTTGTGTGAAATATGCTATCCAGATGTGTGTTTCAACTGAGAGAGGTTTCGTAATGCGTCTGAAGGATTCATATTTATTACAGATTAATGAAGGATGTTCCGTGTAGCCTTTAAATTTTTCAAAATGCTCATGTTCTTGGTGCGTTTCACATTGTTGTGCTTTTTCCCTGAGCGATAAATTAGTCTGATTTCTGACCCAAAAGCAGCTTGTATGAATAACTTCAGCATACCGCACAGGGAGAACGACACTTGTGTTGTTGTTTTCGCTGGCACAAACACAGAAACTCTGCATGTGCATTTGTTTTTTCTTGTGATGCAATTAAAGAAAAGGACTTTGGTTAAAAATAACACTCGAGTTTGTTCTTAAATCCTTCCTCCCCAAAGGACAAAACAAAGCCTTAACATGGCAAACACAAGAGGCATAGCAAAAGCAACAGGATTGTTGTCCTCATCAGTGGTGCGAAAGCAAGTTGGAGTCAATTATGAGCTGTGCCACTTCTTTTGTAAATGCATCCAAAGAGCTGAACTGATGTAATAACTTAGAAAAAAAGGTGTTTTAACATCATTTTTGGGCCTTTTTTGGAGTAGTAGCCAACCAACCAAGCAACCCACCTTCCTACCTATGGTGGCCCAATAGTGCACAGCACAGTCATTTCAAGAAGCAAACACAATCCCACAACAAAATGACGTTAGTATCACAATGCAATTACATTTCAAAAAGCCCACATTAGAATCACAACACAACGTTAAGATCACAACGCAACATTTCAGAAAGCAAACATTAGAATAACAACACAGCATTAAGATCACAACGCAACATTTCAGAAAGCAAACATTAGAATAACAACACAGCATTAAGATCACAACGCAACATTTCAGAAAGCAAACATTGGAACACAATGGAAATGCTCCCGACCGGTGAAACACTGATTACATTTCCATTATATTGTGAGATTAATCTTTGCTTTTTAAAATGTAACTGCATTGTGATCTTAATCTTGCTGCGTTGTAATCCTAATGTCTGCTTTTTGAAATGTCATTGCGTTGTGATCTTAATGTCGTTGTGTTGTGAGATTAACGTTTGCTTTCTGAAATGTCTTGGTGTTGTGAGATTAACGTTAGCTTTCTGAAATGTCATTGTGTTGTGATATTAATGTCATTGTGTTGTGATATTAATGTCATTGTGTTGTGATCTTAATGTCGTTGTGTTGTGATCTTAATGTCGTTGTGTTGTGATCTTAATGTCGTTGTGTTGTGATCTTAATGTCGTTGTGTTGTGATCTTAATGTCGTTGTGTTGTGATCTTCATGTCGTTGTGTTGTGATCTTCATGTCGTTGTGTTGTGATCTTCATGTCGTTGTGTTGTGATCTTCATGTCGTTGTGTTGTGAGATTAACGTTTGCTTTCTGAAATGTCGTTGTGTTCTTAATGTTGTTGTGATGTGAGATTAACGTTTGCTTTCTGAAATGTTGTTGTGTTGTGAGATGAACGTTTGCTTTCTGAAATGTTGTTGTGTTGCGAGATTAGCGTTTGCTTTCTGAAATGTCATTGTGTTGCGAGATTAACATTTTCCTTCTGAAATGTCGTTGTGTTGTGAGATGAACGTTTGCTTTCTGAAATGTTGTTGTGTTGTGAGATGAACGTTTGCTGTCTGAATTGTCATTGTGTTGCGAGATTAGCGTTTGCTTTCTGAAATGCCGTTGTGTTGTGAAATTAACGTTTGCTTTCTGAATTGTCATTGCGTTGTGATCTTAATGTTGTGTTGTGAGATGAACGTTTGCTTTCTGAAATGTTGTGTTGTGAGATGAACGTTTGCTTTCTGAATTGTCATTGTGTTGCGAGATTAGCGTTTGCTTTCTGAATTGTCATTGCGTTGTGATCTTAATGTTGTGTTGTGAGATGAACGTTTGCTTTCTGAAATGTTGTTGTGTTGTGAGATTAACGTTTGCTTTCTGAATTGTCGTTGTGTTGTGAGATTAACGTTTGCTTTCTGACATGTCGTTGTGTTGTGAAATTAATGTTTGCTTTCTGAAATGTCGTTGTGTTGTGAGATGAACGTTTGCTTTCTCAAATGTCGTTGTGTTGTGAGATGAACGTTTGCTTTCTCAAATGTCGTTGTGTTGTGAGATGAACGTTTGCTTTCTCAAATGTCGTTGTGTTGTGAGATTAACGTTTGCTTTCTCAAATGTCGTTGTGTTGTGAGATTAACGTTTGCTTTCTGAAATGTCGTTGTGTTGTGAAATTAACGTTTGCTTTCTGAAATGTCGTTGCGTTGTGATCTTAATGTTGTTGTGTTGTGAGATTAACTTTTTTTTCTGAATTGTCGTTGCGTTGTGATCTTAATGTCGTGTTGTGAAATTAACGTTGCTTTCTGAATTGTCGTTGCGTTGTGATCTCAATGTCGTGTTGTGAAATTAACGTTGCTTTCTGAAATGTCGTTGTGTTATGAGATTAACGTTTGCTTTCTGAAATGTCGTTGTGTTGTGAAATTAACGTTTGCTTTCTGAAATGTTGTTGTGTTTTGAGATTAATGTCGTTGTGTTGTGAGATTAACGTTTGCTTTATGAAATGTCGTTGTGCTGTGAGATGAACATTTTCTTTCTGAAATGTCGTTGTGTTATGAGATTAACGTTTTCTTTCTGAAATGTCGTTGTGTTGTGAAATTAACGTTTGCTTTCTGAATTGTCGTTGTGTTGTGATCTTAATATCGTTGTGTTGTGAGATGAACATTTGCTTTCTGAAATGTCGTTGTGTTTTGAGATGAACGTTTGCTTTCTTAAATGTCATTCTGTTGTGAGCTACTGGGCCACCGTACCTACCTACCTAAACGAGTATGTAAGAAGAAATGAAGTGAAATTATGTATAATGGAGATGCCTTTATGGACAAAATACAAAAGGTTGTTTTTTCTGTATTTATACTAGTCTGTCTCAAAAGCAAACATGTTTTTTTCTCTTAATGTCATTCTATGTATAGACTACAGCAGTGTCTCAGAGATGAATGCTAGCAGAAAGAAAACTGACTTTTTAATGAGGCTCTCAAGGTAAATTGGTGATGAATAGTTGTGTACAGAATAAACTGGCGGAAGCAATGATTGTTAATAATGACTTGTTTTTCCAATGTTCAACACTCGCTCAGGTGTCTTGACCTTTAAGGTCAGTAAAGTTGCCTTAACTTCCTTCAGTTTATCAGTTTGAGTCAAATCAGTTTTGCTGCTGGCTTTGGAAAAAAATGAGGACAATTACTGTACATCATGTGATGTGACATTTCTTATTGAAATTACCAACAGTTTCTCAAATATGTTGCAACCCCATTTTAAATCCTTATTCTGTGCCTATTTTCTATTTATCTACATTTAAGCCATTTAACAGCTTAACTAATTACAAGTACAAAAAGTTATCCAAAACATGCATTTAATGTTTTTTGTTTATAAATTATGTTTGTAAAAGTATCAACTGTACTTTACACTTACCGGCCACTTTATTAGGTACACCTTACTAGTACCTGGTTGGACCCCCTTCTACCTTCAGAACTGCCTTAATATTAAAAAATAATACATTTACAAAATATAATTCATACATCGACAACACAATTCACATTTGCAAAATCCAGTTCGTATTTTCAAAAGGCGATATGTAAATACCCAAATCCAATTTATAAATTCAAAACAAGATTCATAAATATCCAAATCCAATTTGGAAATTCAAAACACAATTCATAAAAAACGAAATCCATTCGGAAATTCAAAACGCGATTCAAAAATACCCAAATCCAATTCAGAAATTCAAAACACAAAGCATAAAAACCCAAAACAGATTTGGAAATTCAAAACACGATTATTAAATACCCAAAACCAATTCGGAAATTCAAAACTCGATCACAAATACCCAAAACCAATTCGGAAATTCAAAACTCGATCACAAATACCCAAATCCAGTTCGTAAATTCAAAACACGATTATTAAATACACAAAACCAATTCGTAAATTCAAAACACAAATCATAAATACCCAAAACCAATTCGTAAATTCAAAACACGATTCTTAAATACCCAAAACCAATTCGTAAATTCAAAACACGATTCTTAAATACCCAAAACCAATTCGTAAATTCAAAACACGATTCTGAAATACCCAAAACCAATTCGTAAATTCAAAACACGATTCTTAAATACCCAAAACCAATTCGGAAATTTAAAACTCGATCATAAATACCCAAATCCAATTTGAAAATTCAAAACTTGATTCATAAATACACAAAACCAATTCGGAAATTCATAACACGAATCATAAATACCAAAAACCATTTCGTAAATTCAAAACACAATTCATAAATATCCAAAACCAATTTGAAAATTCAAAACACAATTCGTAAATACCCAAATCCAATTCGTAAATTCAAAACACAAATCATAAATACCCAAAACCAATTCGTAAATTCAAAACACAAATCATAAATACATAAAATAAATTCGTAATTTCAAAACACAAATCATAAATACATAAAATAAATTCGTAATTTCAAAACACGATTTATAAATACCCAAAACCAATTCGAAAATTCAAAACTCGAATCATAAATACCCAAAACCAATTCGGAAATTCAAAACTCGAATCATAAATACCCAAAACCAATTCGGAAATTCAAAACTCGATTCTTAAATACCTAAAACCAATTCGAAAATTCAAAACACGATTCTTTTGGCAAAAATATTTATGATTTTTACATTGTGTGTTGTATTTACGAAATTGTACTTTGTAAATGTAAATTGTGCTGTGCATAAATGAATCTTATTTTGTAAATGTATTCTTTTTGGGACTGACCTGACTCTATACTATATATCCTTCTTGGCTTAGATTCAGCAAGGTACTGGAAATATTCCTCAGAGATTTTGATCCTTGACATGATAGCATCACGCAGTTGCTACAGATTTGTTGGCTGCACATCCATGATGCAAATCTCCCGTTCCACCACATCCCATTGATTGAGATAACATAATGAATGTAAAATAACATTCATTACAAGCACCTCAATAGTTTTGCATTTTGTGATTTTATTTTTTTATTTTATTTTTTCAGTTGAGGAACATATTTCCCATTCATGTATTTCATCATTGAAGATTTGTTAAAAGTAGAGTAAAAATCTCGTCTCGTTCTCATGAACACAAACTCATGCCCATCTCATGGAGTAACGTCTCGTCTTGTCACACTCCTATACTCCAGGACTACCTCCTACCTAGATAAATCACACCCACTGTGTATCTCCAGTAGGTGGCACTACCGTTCTGTTTGTTTTAGCTCCGTTTACCCTTTTCATCACTGGGTTAAGATCTTCCATACTCAGACAGATGGAAAGAAACCTGTCTCAACACTCACAGCTGGGATCTTTGCACTTGACCACTTTAATCACATCACCTGCGTTTCCTGTGTTTGGTCCAAGTGAGCAGGAGGATTGCAGGTGTGTGGTGTTTTAATTTAGACCAGTGGTTCCTAAATTACTACATTTTAGCCATATCACACATTAAAGTGAATTTTATATAAAATCATTGTGTACACAACAGTGTCTGAACTCTGGGCCAATATTTGAACAGTTCATCAAAAATTCTTCATATTCTGGCCATCAGATATTAGGCAAGGTCACATACAGTTGAAGTCAGAATTATTAGCCCCCTGATTATTATATATATATATATATATATATATATATATATATATATAATATATATATATATATATATATATATATATATATATATATATATATATATATATATATATATAAGGCGACACTGTCACTCTGGTGTTTGTCACTCTAGCATTGTCGCCTCAATGTCTGGGTTGGGCCAGTTGGCATTTCTGTGTGGAGTTTGCATGTTCTCCCCATGTTGGCGTGGGTTTCCTCCGGGTGCTCCGGTTTCCCCCACAGGTCCAAAGACATGAGCTATAGGGTAAATAAATAAACTAAGTTATATGCTGGATAACTTGGCGGTTCATTCTGCTGTGGTGACCCCTGGTGAATAAAATAACTAAGCCAAAGGAAAATGAATGAATAACTATATAAAATTAATTAAATAGTAATAATTATATATATATATATATATATATATATATATATATATATATATATATATATATATATATATATATATATATATATATATATATATATATATATATATATTATACACTCTCTCAGAAATAAAGGTAAGAAAGCTGTCACTGGGGTGGTACCTGTACAAAAGGTACAAATTTGTACCTAAAAGGTCTATATTAGTACCTAAAGGGTACATATTAGTACGTGAAAGGTACAAAAGTGTTCCTCTTAAAATTTGTAGGTACTAATATGTACTTTTGAGGTACCAATATGGACCCTTCAAGTACAAATGTGTAAAAAAAAATGTGTAAAAAGGTACCACCCCAGTAACGACCTTCTGAGTGTGTATGTGTATATATATTTACATTTACATTTAGTCATTTAGCAGACGCTTTTATCCAAAGCGACTTACAAATAAGGACAAGGAAGCAATTTACACAACAATATATATGTATGTATGTTTGTATGTGTATGTATATGTATATATGTATATATATATATATATATATATATATATATATATATATATATATATATATATATATATAATAACAATAATAATAACAATAATAATAATAATAATACATTTTATTTATAATGCGCTTTCCTCAGTCCGCTAACAGAGATACAAGGCAAAGCAGTCAACAATAAAACAATAAAAACAGTCAAAAAAGACCACAATAAAATATAATATATATATGAATAATATATATGATTATTACTAATATTATTATTATTATTATTTATGTATTTTCCCCAAAGTTATGTCAAGTCAATCTATAACATGTAGTAAGCCTTTTTTTCATCTCTCACACTTTTGGGCTTTATGTTTGGACTTAATTGTTTTGAAATTGTTTTAGAATTGTTCATTAATTCAGA
>NC_079445.1:4501550-4539050 GCF_903798145.1 Danio aesculapii | reverse complement strand
ATCCACGAGCCCGTTGTTGGTGTTTTGAACGTTTGGCTGATATCCAGTGAAGCAGATTCAGTATGTTGTTAAATATGTAAGCTATGGAGAGCTGCCTTCTGGAGGTGTGGATGAGGGTGTGGTGAAGGCTGAAGTTCTGCGAGTGACAGCTGACAGCTGCTGTGGAGAGGGTTACTGCGGGATTACACACGCACACAAAAACACACCCGTCTCTTTTCATTAGCCTTTAGACTGGACAATACTGTCAGGTTCATCAGGTGAAGAGTCCCAGCCAGAGTTAATTGAATGTCTGCTGTACGCTACAGCAGGCATGTCGATAGATACACTATGTTGTCCAGTCATTTATTGGGGGGTTTCAACATTGTGAGCACAAAAAGTCTAATGCTCATTGCACAAGGGCATTTCCAAATACAATTTCACTTATTTAAGGACAGGAAAAACCCAGCGCATGAGTTTTTTAATGGTGTGTTTTGTGCATTAACCCTTTCATATGTATGATCACACTGGTGTGATTAGTCTAGGTTGGTTCCTAAAGTGTACGATCACACCGGTGAAACCTAAAATAAATGTTATTTGTTTGAAAACACTGATAAATTGACATTTATGAAAATCAACACACACTGTTTCTGTGCCATCATGTTAGAATGTTCACAGCGCACGTCATAACAACAAATACAACCACAATACAAATCTGACGACACAGCAAAAGTGTGCGTTGCTTGTCATAAATCACAATTTATTAGTGTTTTCAAAATAAATAACATTTATTTTAGGTTTTAGACATACAAATACACATAACTGCTAGCAAAACATAGCATGTATGGCTTGGAGACACAATAGTAATTTCTTTAAAATATAATTGGACGATGTGATTAATTCATGTAAGATACATATTTTATTATGTTACCATAACATTTACTAGATTCCCCTCCAAAGTAAGCAGCCACTTTCATGTATTTCAGAAGGAAATTATGAATAAACATTATGTAAATTCAGCAGCTCTGATCGCTCTACTAGTTTTTTAGGGGTTCGAGCGCGAAGCGCTGAAACCCTATTGTTTTTGTAAGGATTTTTATTATTATTATTATTATTATTATTTTACTTCTGCCATAATCACTATTGCCCAGGCCAAACCGTAAGGCCTATTGGCTTCAAACTTGGTCAGATTGTAGTACTCCTCACCGCTACTCAGATCCAAAGGCTCGTCCAAATCGGCCCATAGGTGGCGCTACAGCGCTAAAAACTGAAAAAAAAATTGTAATTTGGCCGCCATTTCTAAACCGTTTGTCGTAGGCTCAAAAACTTTACATTTTTGGAATCCTTGGGTCAGCCCGAACAAAAGTGGAGTCACTCAGATTTTCTCTACGACGCACCGTTTTCGCGCTACGCCGCGATTTGTCCGAAACCTACTTTTGCGAACTAGTCCTAGGGTTTTCGCTCAATCTGAACCAAACCAGTGTAGAAATGTTTTCTGGACACTGAATAGCAAAAGTTATCGAAAGAAAGTTGAAATTTTGATTTCACGCGAAATTGTACACAAAAATGTAACATGCTAATCTAAGCTAAAAGCTAATTGTAGCTGTAACTTTTGAACGGATTGAGATATCTTTACCAAACTTGGTACACACATGTATACGTTCAATTTGAGGTGACCGTGCAAAACTCGCGGACTTTGGCCACATGGTGGCGCTATAAGGCTTAAAAAACATAAATAAGACTCTAACCATACAATCATTAGTCCAATCAGCTTGAAATTTGGCATGCAGTGTCTTTGTCCAACGTGTCATGACATACTATAAGGACATTGGCATATCTCAAAAAACATGGCCGCCATTAGCCAATTAAGATTGAGCAGCCATTAAACTAGGTTAACGATGCGTGATCTGAACGAAACTCGGTGGGCGTGTTCGACTCATGGTCCTAGAGGTCTGTAAGAATTTTGAAAGAAATTGGCCACTAGGGGGCGTTTTTGTGTTTTTGGAGGTTGTAATTGATTGGTTATTACACAAAGTTTTGCACAGCCACACAAAATACATATCATATGATAGGCCTGCTCATACCGAACAATCTGACACTAAAACCACTGCTGTAACTCAATCTGTTCATTAAATATTATTTAATATATGAAAAAACTACTTTTGCGAACTAGTCCTAGGGTTTTCGCCCAATCTGAACCAAACCAGTGTAGAAATGTTCTCTGGACACTGAATAGCAAAAGTTATTGAAAGAAAGTTGAAATTTTGATTTCACGCGAAACCGTACACAAAAATGTAACATGCTAATCTAAGCTAAAAGCTAATTATAGCTGTAACTTTTGAACGGATTGAGATATCTTCACCAAACTTAGTACACATATGGATACGGTCAATTTGAGGTGACCGTGTAAAACTCGCACACTTTGGCCACATGGTGGCGCTATAAGGCTTAAAAAACATAAAAAAGACTCTAACCATACAACCATTAGTCCAATCAGCTTGAAATTTGGCATGCTGTGTTACACAAAGTTTTGCACAGCCACACAAAATACATATCATATGATAGGCCTGCTCATACCGAACAGTCTGACGCTAAAACCACTGCTGTAACTCAATCTGTTCATTAAATATTAATTAATATATGAAAAACCTACTTTTACAAACTAGTCCCTGGTTTTTCGCTCAATCCCCACGAAACCAGTGTTGTATGAATCTCTGAACTGTGCAGATCAATAGTTATTGAAAGCAGGTTCACTTTCATCTTTAGGCAGCTATAAATGGCTCATTTACAAAAGGGGTGTGTCTTTATTGACCTACATGCCTGTAAATGCATAAAAATAACTCAAAACTTCATGCAATCAGGTATGCACATCTGGCATGTGATTCTCAACAAGCATGCAAAATTTTGTGAAGATAGGTCAATAGGTGGCGCTATAACAGTAGAAAGGGTCTCAAAAACACTGATTTTCATTACTATATTACCATAAATTGCAGAATATGTGTTCATTTGAGACAGCTTTTCACAAATATACTTGATCTGACATATTATATGACAGGCCTGCTCATTCTGATCTCTTTGGCAGAAAATCCACTGCTGCAACTCAAACCATCCATTATTATTTACCATTATTAACTACTTTTAGAAACTAGTCCTTGCTTTTTTGCTCAATTTCAACAAAACCAGTGTTGTACAAATGTCTGGACTGTCTAAATCAATAATTATGAAAAACAATTGAACTTTGTGCATAAATGAGCTTGATATATTTATTTAAAGAGCAGAGTGTGTGTTCATATGCTTCCATAAAGTGTCTGAACATGCATTACTAATTTAAACCACTGGAGGGCAGCGCAAGACCTCATAATGTTGGTTCAAAGACACTAAAATTCCATTAAAGATCATTCTGAATCACATCTTGACAAGGTATAAACTCTGTTATTGCATTTAAAAGCTGATTTAGTCCCAGGTTACCACTTCATTCATTTACGCTTTATATTTTGCCATTTCTTACATTCCATCATGGATTTCTTCAGGGTCAGCCTTAAATGTTGGGTTGTCCTACATCTAAGTTGCCTAAATGGCAATTAGCTTGCCAAATGCTCGAACCCCGTCAATCGCCGCTTGCGGCTATATTTATTATTGTTTTATTCCATATTGTTCATTTGTGTTGTATTGGTTTAGTTCAGCACTTTGGTCAGTGCAAAACTGAAGGTAGATGTGCTTTATAAACATCACTGACTTACAGTCTGCATTTGAGATTGTAACTACTGAACCGTTTTTTACTGGTCTGCTTTTTAATTCTTACAGCACGTCACTTTTCTTGTACCGAGTCCCGAAGCTATAAATAATAAAAATAAAAGTAATCATTCACAATGTTTTCATAATGCCTTAATCATGTATTTGTGCTAATTTTTAGATACCTTTATATGTACGTTAACTGTTTTACCCATAATAAAGAGCCAGGCTTTCAGTCGGTAATGATGAAAAATCTTTCTGAAATCTGATTCAATTGTTAAAAAAGTTTCAATTATTAAACACTTTGATATTTAAAGTAAAATGAAAAATGCAATAATAGTAAATCAATAATAATAATACTAGTAATAATATTCATAATATTAATAATAATAAATATAATAAATATAATAATAATAATAACGCCGCACCTCATAAAAAGTAGATGTTATGAAAGACCAACATGGTGTGGCTAAATATATAAAACAGCCCTGGGAGTAAGTAAGTAGTATATACTATGCTACATAAGTAGCATAAGTACATAAGTAGCTTGTAGTAGTCATAGTCGTAGTTGTCATCGTAAATATTATTATTATTATTATATTTAATTATCATAATAGTTGTTGCAATAATATTAAATCAATAATAATACTAGCAATAATAATAACGACTCACCTCATAAAAATTAGATATACCAACATGGTGCGGCTAAATATCAACTTCGATATGAAACAGCCCTGGTAGTAAGTACGTAGAAGTAGTTGTAGGCGTCGTAGTCGTCGTAGTAGTAGTCTTAGTCATAGTTGTCATCGTAAATATTATTATTATTATTATTATTATTATTATTATTAAGGATAATAATAGTTGTTGTTGTTATCACTATTATTATTAATATTATTATTACTAATATTATTATTATTATATTTAATGTTAACAATTGTTGTTGTTGTTATTATTTTAAATATTATTGGGCGTCAAGGTGGCGCAGTGGGTAGCATGATCGGCTCACAACACAACAGCTGGACCCGTCCGGGTCAGTTGGCATTTCTGTTTGGAGTTTGCATGTTCTCCCCGTGTTTCTGTGGGTTTCCTCCGGGTGCTCCGGTTTCCCCCACATTCCAAAGACATGCGCTATAGGGGAATTGAATAAGCTAAATTGACCATAGTGTATGTGTGTGAATGCATGAGTGTGTGAGTGTATCCCAGTGTTGGGTTGCGGCTGGAATGGCATCCGTTGCATAAAACTGATGCTGGATAAGTTGGTGGTTCATTCCGCTGTGGCGACCCCTGATTAATAAAGGGAATAAGCTGAAAAGAAAATGTATGAATAATTATTATTATTATCATTATATAAAATAATACAGTAGTTAATTTGGTCATATTTAATAAAAATTGTGACCATATATGCTTTAGCTTGAGGACAAATGTTTATTCCAATATAAAATTCAATCAATTGAAAAAAAATGAATGAATTATAATGTATTGAGTTTAAGTACATCATAAAAATGCATATCGTAAAAAAAATAGCTTGTTTTATTTTATTTTAACTTAAGACATTTATTTTCTAAGTTGTTTTAATTAATTTTCAATTTGGATTTATAAGTGCCCAAAAATAAAAAATAAAAATAAAATAAAATAATTATATTTATAATTATATATAATATATTCTGTAGATTTTTGGATTTCTTATGTAGAGATCTTAATAGTTTAACAATAACCTTGCAAATTCCTCTATAGGTCAATTAAATTGATATTTATAGGCCAGAACAATTCAGCATCCCATAATAGCTTAAAATATATCAAATTATTAAGAGTTCCCATTGTGTCCATTCAGCATGGCAGACATCACACAACCCACCTCATAACTTCTTTCTGAAGTAAATCGACAGTGTGTGTTGAGAAAGTAAGAGTCCAACAGTTACAGGAATGTGATTTCTTCAGTAATGTCTATACGCTAGAGAAAGCAGTGAGGGCTGAAAATGTCAGCTTGTCAGAGCTGTAATTTCATCCTCTCTGCCAGCTTCCGGGCCACTTGGCATGAGCTGAATACCTCGACTGGACCTCGCAGTTGTAGACCCCCATATCACAATGTTTCACTTTTCAGATCGACTGTTTAGCTGAGAAGAAGACAGTTAGAGAAATCATGCAGACATATGTAAATACAGGACATTGGAAATACAGTTAGAATTATCAGCCCCCCTGTATATTTTTCCCCAATTTCTGTTTAACTAAAAGGGGGGCTAATAATACTGACCTTAAAATATATATATTTTTAAATAAAAACTGCTTTTATTCAAGCCGAAATAAAACAAATAAGACTTTCTCCAGAAGAAAAAGTATTGTAGAAAATACTTTGAAAATTTCCTTGCTCTGTTAAACATCATTTGGGAAAAATTTGATAAAGGGAAAAAAAATTCACAGGAGGGTGAATCATTTTGACATTTTACATCTTCTTATAATCACAAAAACATGCTTAAAAATATATTCCACTGCAGTTTCTTGGTAAAATGAACACTAGGGGGCAGTATGAAGCCAACAACTTGTCTTTTCCCATACTATACATGCATATCAATTTATGAATAATGGAATATTATCATGTGAACACCAAATCAATACCACAAAACAGCGTAATTGTTTGTCTCATCTATCCATCTCCATAGTGATACGTTTTCTGGTGTGGACAGTTTGCTCTGTAGCTCACTCTTTAAAGTGTTATAATTGTAATGATTGTAAAATAAAGGTAAATGCACGTTTCTCTTCTGTCTGTCAATCAAACTGTTCCTTGTATGTACCACTGCAATGACATCTGCAAAGTGCACTTGAAGCTGTTGACCACAAGTTGGCTCTGTAATCACAGACTTCATGTGCACTAATATAGTAACACATTTTTGCAAACGGCAGTCAGCTTTGTATTTTGTGCAAATAAAGCACACATGTAAATATTCAAGTTTTGGAGGTTTAGTAATAATCTTGCGTTCCCACTATATGAAAAAACTCAATCTACAATGAAGCCCATGTGGATCGCTGGAGAACACTCCCTGTCATTCTAACAAACTAGATATCCCATCGTGCACTGCAGTCACACACCAGTTCCAGGTCACCTCTTGATTACACGCACAGCTGAAGCTTGTCTTGACTGTTTACTTGGACTATTTAGACATCACACACACACTCATCCTGTGCTGAGTCTTGTTATCTGTAATAAGCATTTCAAAGTGATTTTCCTGCTTTGTCTAGCTGTGCTTTGACCCTTGTTTGGCTTAATGTTTATGTTTGTTTTGAGGCCTGCCTCAACCTTTTGCCTACTATTCTTGTGGATTATGTCTATGATGTCAGCTGCTCCTGTTCTGAACCTTGCCTGCCTGACTGCTATTAAAGCTGCATTTGGATCCGACCCCTGTTGTCACCATCCCAATCATTGCACTACGAATATTGAACGTCCTGAAACATAAATTATAATTATATTTGTGATAAATAACTAAACTATTGGGTCAAAAAAAATGAAGTGGGAAGAATTTTTTTTTAAATATACTGTAAGTCAGTGGGTTACTTGGTGATCTGTATGACAAACCACACCTTCTCTTGAGCATGTACAAGAAGGATGTGTATCTGAAATGTACAAGAAAAAGTAACGTATTTTAGATTCACAAAAATAAACGCCCTCTAGTGGATTTGTTATCTGAAACGTGCAACAAAACGTAACCGGAGCAAACTTTTTTTTTACGTTACGCAAAAATGTAGCTGAAAGTACAATAATAAGTCCCCGTAAATATCATTAGTGTGAAATGGAACAAAAGTTGTTGGTATCATACCGCCCCCTAGTGTTCATTTTACCTAGAAACTGCAGTCAACGTATGTTTAAGTACGTTTTTTTCGAATAAACCTGGGTTGGTTTTGTTGTGTCTGTTTAACTCCACTGATTTCATTACAACTTTGTTCATCCTGTTGTTCCGCTGGAGCGTGTATCTCCACGGTGGTGATTTAATGCATGGTTGAGATGAGACGCACCTGCACAAACTCACTCAATCACCACTGAATAGGAAACGATTGGGAAAACGGTTTCAAGCCAGTGAGATCTCTGCTCACTCTGACTGTGTTCATAATCACGTTACGCTAGGATCTCTCATGTAAAGACCCTACTGCGCACCTTTCTGTGTATTTATGCGTAATGTGATTCGCCTGTTTCTTTATAGAAAAACATGTCGTATTCAACACATTTCTGAGGTGTCCTTGCCTTTTATTGTAAAACATGATCATTCACAATATGCAAAACATTTGTGGAGGCCACTTCAAAATATTTAAGTATACTAGTTACATTTTTAAAGAGATAGTTCACCCGAAAATGAAAATTCTGTCATCATTTCGTCTCCATTCACTTGTTCCATGTGTTTGTGCTTTTCTTTTTCAGCTGCAACCCATCACTGGGAAACATCCATACACACTCATTCGCATACATACACTACGGACAATTTTAGCAAATGTCTTTGGACTTGTGGGGGAAACCAGAGCACTCAGTGGAAACCCATGCGAACAAGGAGAGAACATGCAAACACAGAAATGCCTACTGACTCAGTCGGGACTCGAACCAGCAACCTTCTTGCTGCGAGGCGATTGGGCTAACCATTGCGCCACTATATTTTATTTTATTTTGGCAGCTAAATATTGACAACTGAGAATCCACCCAACCTCAAAACAACATTTAAAGTAGCCGATAGCATCCTTATGCTGGTATAGTGACCATTACAATCATTTTTCTTGTGGTGATCAGGCCTTTATTCTATTTTGCAAATAGTGCCTTTTTGCAGTAAACAGCATATTCGATTCCTTCCCAAACATAGCCTCAGCTTGACATTGTACGTGCTTTGGGTGGAAACTATTTAGAAACAATAAAGCTCAGACTGATCTTGGATGAGCATCTCTCTGCTCCTAAATTATAATGAGCAACAACAAAGCTGGTCTCGGATCAGGATTAATACGCCTCCATCAGCCAACCCCTGAGCGCAGCACTGGCATGTGATTGTCCTACTGCTAAATGGGATGTCAAGTTGTGCTAATGCCTCCTGTGCCAGAGACCTACTGAGAAAGATTAGACCAATCAGACCAAATCCTTTCTAAATCATCCAACGGTCCAACTAAATATAATTATACTCTCTGGGAAGGAAATGAACTGAAAGAACAGGTGTTTGTGTTCGTTTGGACAGTCTCTTAGTCCTAAGTGTTATCCGAAATGGCACCGATCCTTAATCTTCTGTCATCGGTGGACTGAAGTGGCCTTTAAAAAAGTGAACAAAGTTATTTGTGTCTTTGTTTACTCTGCCGATTGAGTGTTTGTTGGATTTTATACTGGCACCTAGTGGTGTGGATGAACCATCACATTGCATTTCTCACCCATGATTCAGTTATTCACAGTTGAAAGGGAGCGTAGTCGTGTAATCACGTGATTTACTCCTTGTTTATTTTTTTAAATAATGTTTCAAATTATTTTAATGTAATATTGTTAATGTTTAAAACTAATGATAAAACTGTTTTATTATATTTTGACCACACTTTATTTTAAGGTGTGCTTGCATCTAAAAAAATATTAACTAAAGTGAGGACTACAGTGGTCCCTCGTTATTTGCGGGAGTTACGTTCTAAAAATAACCCGCGATAGATGAAATCTGCGAAGTGGTCAGCTTTATTTTTTACAATTATTATAGATGTTTTAAGGCTGTAAAACCCCTCACTACACACTTTATACATACAATGTTTCTCTCGCGACCAGGGGCAGATTTAATGGTTTTGGGGCCCTAAGCAAATCTAGCCAAGGGGCCCAAAAGTTCCAAAATGCACCTTTTATATTTATTTTTATTATTATTATTATCATTATTTTGCTATCATTCGATCTCATTTTCTACGTTTTATCTTATATAGTAATAACATGTAAATAATAATAATAATAACATGTAATAAATAATAACATGTAAAGCACCTTGCAAAACTTTTGAATTGATTTGTTTTCTTAAGTTGAATTCACAACTAAACATAATAAATGAACTATTTCGTTTTTAAAACTAAACTTTTTCTGATTTGACTGGTAGACTGGTCCATGATTGAAGGTGGTGGGCACATTTGCGCAGAAGTGATAATTACGTATAAATTAACATGTTTAGACCCTCACCGTACAAAATATGATAGAAAACGGTGTTATATATAAATTATAGTATCACGTCTAGGTATTTATTTGGGGGCCCTCAGATTTCCTAGGGCCCAAAGCGGCCGCTTACCTTGCGCGCAGTCGGCTGCAAAACCAAGCAAAAGTAGGCTTAAATAAAAAGATAATGCAAAAACGCACACCAGAATGAATCCTGGACATTTTAGGACATTTAAAAACCCAGTCGGACGAATTTATTAAGTGCCAAAAAGGCACGTCTCTGTGGGTCTGCAGTTCCCCCAGATGCTGACAGTTCACGCGTAAACAGAACGAAGCGAGTAAATGAGAGAGGATTTTCCACTACATTGATTGCGGATATTTGGTTATATTAGGCAGATACAAAATAGTGTAGAAGAATGATAATAATAGTAAAAAACGTGCCACTAAATATACTTGAGCGGCCGTTAATTTACTGGGTGGCCCACCCAAGTAAAGTCTATGTGTGGGAAGCACTGAGTCAGACTATACAAATAGTATAAATTTTGATTAGCCAAGACGCAAGCTGAAAACAGCAGAACTGACTTCGTAACTTACAATTTTTGGTGTGATTTGAAGTGTCGAATCAAATTAGAAGGGGTTGTAATTGAATGGCTGATTTTTGAGTTGCATGCTTTGCATGTTGCAGATCTTTTCTTCTTGACGTCATCTTGCTTATTTATTAGGCCATCTTTTGCAGAACGCCTTCCATTTTCTGTCACCACATTATCTAATGGTCGATTAGCAAATTAATCATTCTAATGAATCGTTTAAAGTGGTTCGTCTAAATGAATCGATTGATCCAGTTCAGCAAATCCAACTGATTCTTTTAAAATGGTTTGCATTTCTAATAAACACTAATCCACAAACTTAAAGTTACTTACTTTTTAACTTGCCTGGCACTCCCTCTGACAAGGAAAAAAACAACATCCTAAGTTGTCCACTTACTTAAAGAGCCCATATTATAGATGAAATAGGGTCATATTTAGGTTGTAAGGGTCTCCAACAACAGTCTAATATGCATGCAAGGTCAAACAACACTTTGATGGTCTTATAATATGCATTTATTTTTACCTAGTTATCCCAGCGACTCCCATATGAATCGTTCAGCGATTCATTTGTACCCAAACTCGTCCTCAGCGCGAAGCTAATCTGCGCTGATTGGACCAATGACAGGCTGCTGCGATTGGTCGACGACACTGACAGGCTTCAGGGCGAGACAGAGTGAAATGCCCAGCAGATTATAAACAATATAAAAGTAGTCACAGTGTACACACGCTTCATAGTGGATTTTGGCTGCCAGTGGGTGAATGTAAATACAGACGATGGACTAGAAAATACTGACGACTAACTATTTTATCAAGCAAAAAGTCCAAGAACTGGCTAGGATATGTCCTAGCAGTCTACTTGCTCTTTTTACACACACGCACACACAGGGCCGGCGCGTCCAGAATAGAGACGGCGCGGCGGCGACACCTCCCTCCCCCTCCGCGTCCTCAGTTACATCCGCGATTTCAACCGCGACACCCCCCCCCCCCCCCCCCCCGGTCCTCATTTTACAAACGGGTCCCTTTGATCACCCTTTGCCTAGAGCTTTACCCTATTCAGAGACACACACACACACACACATCAACCTCCTAAGAGGAGACACTCACACAAACGACCGTCCTCAGAGGAGCCACACACACACACATTACACACACACACATAGCTGACTATCCATAAACAAAGCGGCACGCGTCGCGTTTTCAACGTAGCTTTACACGCGATATGAGAATATAAAGAGTTAACCTGATACAGCACACACGGTTACAAGTAACAAAACACAACTAAATGCATAATTTGCAAGCTAGAGTAAACGAGGCAACAATTTTAATCGCACGTACTTACACTGGTGAAATGGGGGAAGAAACTGATTCATGATCCACTGATCCTTGTTCTGACAGTCTTTACCGATCCTTCCTTTAACAAACTGATGAAGTCTTCTTTGTAAGCAGGTAGTTTCCAGAGGCTCTCGATCTGCTCAAGGCTAGGCTATATGCTAAGGTTTCATCTTTGGGTGAACTGACAATAATCTCCATCTGCACAGCGTGACTTCATTCTACCAGTGTCTGTGTGTGTCTCTGTGTGTGTGTGTGTGTGACTTTTTTCTGTTAGTGGGCGGGGCCGCAGGTTTCAAATCTCCCGGGCTTGCGCGTGCAACTACTTGTGTTTCGTAGCTGCGTCATCGCGAAACACCTAATAACTCGTTATCAAGACGACTCGTTTGAAGCACTATGAGTCGACTCTTTTATAGATGAATCAATAGTTTTAAACACTGTAAACTTACAGATTTAAGCCTTAGCTGGATATTTCACTTCACTTAGAGCTGTGACACACACTACATGGAAGGGCATTTTCAAAAAGCCATAATATGGGCTCTTTAATAAATCATCAACTCGAGTCAGGAATCGGTTGATGTGCTTTATTCGGAACCTTCTTTCGGAGCGATCAGAGAACCGATGAGCTGTTAATACTGCGCATGCGTGACTTAGAACTTTCAGTTTTGTTTTGTTTTTAAATGCATAATATATAACAAATGGTTATGTATTTCCCAAAAACAAGTTATTTCGAGTCACTTAAGTCCAAGTCAAGTCTCAAGTATGATAGTCAAGTCCAAGTCGAGTCTTTTTTTGGATATTTGTCAAGCAAGTCTCAAGTCCTAAGTTTTGTGATTAAGTCTGACTCGAGTCAAGTCATCTCTGATGAACAGTGTCCTGAATTGCAGCTGGGCACTGGAGACAGCCGTTGGTGTGCGTACCCTGATATAAACTAAGCATGGACAATAACCATTTTCAAGGTATACCGCGGTTTGGTAAGGTCAAGGTTTTAAAACCGACGATTTTTTTTGACATTTTATTTTTACATTTTTTTAGGACAACAGTGTCTCCAGCAAAAAATATATCCAAAGATGCCAATTTATATTGTAAAGAAATCTGTGTTTTTGGAACTGATGGAAGACACCACAAGTCAATGATTCATTTGAATTATTTAACCTGACATGCTTACTGCTCCACAATATTTTAATTGTTTCCAACATAAAATATATTTTGTTCAAAGGGGAAAAAAGTTTTAGTTTTTTTACCCAGACATTTAAAAAGAATATATTTTAGAGCAGTAGTCACAATACTGTGAAACCGTGAAATTTTTATACAAGGTTATCATACCGTCAGAATCTTATACCGCCCCAGGCCTAATATAAACCTATGTTAACAATTCTAAATGCGTGGCGCGGCACATCTGGTGTGCGACCCCTTTTACGGTGGTCTCAACTCAACTCAAGATGCTCGTCGAAAATCACATCAGTTGCATCCCAGTCTTGAATCTTAAATTGGTTATACTTCTTGAAAAAGACGGTTGCTATCAAGTTGCTAAATGGACTACAGGTGGCATTATATGTCGTCAAGCTGAACTGGTCTGAAACGCAGCCCGCTTGCGCTGGGCATTTAGATTTGTCTTATTTAAATATTTTCAGGAATAGTATTTTATAGTTTGCAGTGTTTTTCTAATCAGGAATTCATATTGTGTGTAGATAATCCCTTCACTTGTAAAGACTGTCGAGACAGATTAATTTGTTGATCATTCATTTTAATTAAACGATATTATGGAGATACAGCTTACCAGTGCAGCCTGTGACTGTTTGGACTGCTTTTCGCTGTATTATTGACAAAAAAAGAATATTGAATGTTGTTCTCTATCTATGATGGCAGGCATATAGACTTGTCTCTCATGCCTCAGTTCTGTCGTCTAAGGAAAGAGGGTTGTATGCATACGAGCGATACACTTATTTAAATATGTCTTATGATAATACTATGTACACATTTATACATACAATTTTAAAACTATTACAACCCTAAAACAAAACAAAATGTATTTCCCATGTCAAAAACTATCTAAAAGGCACGTATAGGTCTATACAGATGTGTTTTTGCGTATTTATTTGTTTATAATATATAGCGTGGATTATAATATAATAAACGGAGAGAGTAAATCATTTACATGAACCATATTTCTAAAAATAAGCTTGGAACGTTGTCTGTAGCAGGGTGGTGCTGACGTTACAGGCGAGCGCCCTGAAGGCACTGTAGTCCGCTTATAGCCTAATGTTAGCTTTTCAGTTCTTGCGTTTGCAGTTAAGATCCAAAAGTGCTCAAAGTTGTATTTTGGTGTGAAGATTATCCGGCTGGACAAAATGTGTAAGTGTAATGAACAGTGTTTGAACACAGAGCTTATTATTTGCAATCTTCGATAAGCCTATGGGAAAATCCTTTAGGGATTTTATTAAGGGAACCAGTTTTATTTTAGCAGCCGATTCACCTACAAGGTGACGTCATAGTTCCTCCGCTCTATTTGAAGAAAGTAATTTGTTAATTATAAGAAGTTGCTCTTTAATATTAGTTGGGTGATTTGTGAGGTGAATAGTGCCAATTCTATGTTTCCAGTTATTTATTTATTTATTTATTGTTTTTATCAGGCATTTGTTTATCATTTGGGTTGGCTTGATGGCTCAGTGGTTAGCACTCTCGCCTCACAGCAAGAAGTCCGCTGGTTCGAGCCCCAGGTGGGTCAGTTAGTGTTTCTGTGTGGAGTTTGCATGTTCTCCCCGTGTTCGTGTGGGTTTCCTCCGGGTGCTCCGTTTTCCCCCACAGTCCAAAGATGTGCTATAGCAGGGTGTCCGTGGGGTCTTAAAAAGTATTAAAAGTTGATAAATCAATTATGAGAAAATTAAGGCCCTTAAAAGGTATTAAAAAGTCTTAATCCTGTTTTTATGATGTTTTAAATTTTCTTTAAGTGTTGTCCAAGTTTTTGACTCCAAAAAAGCATAAGTATATTTATTTTCCTCAATTGGTTCGGGCCGGGTTCGTCCAATTTGCGACAAACGCTGGAAGCTGGAGGCTCTCCACATGTAGCGAAACCATAGCGCAGGGATGTTCAATTGGCGGCCTGTGAGCCAATTTGTTCCGGCCCTCCAAATAGTGAAAAATTTATTTACTTCAGTCGAAAAACGGCCGCTATAGTTATGAAGTGACATGTGTCTGTTCAATACAGCACCAGTTGAAGACTGTGCAGAGCGTGAGTCACCTGACATTAAGCGAGTGAGTGGTGCGAGCAGCCGGAAACATTTGAATACTTAAGCTTAAAGGCTTCTCAACACTGCGTGTCTGTTGCACGGAACGAAACTGCTGCAACTAAACAAAGTTATACCACCTGTTCGCTAGTTTAAAGTTCCAAGCTTATATCACATATCGTGTCTTTTCCACGTGCAAGTTTGTTATTTCCAATGTAAGAATATATACCAATATGTGTGCGCAAGCGGAGCAATGCGCTCGCGCCTTTCAGATGCACCGAGTAGAAAACATCTGACGCTGTAGCGGTGAGAGCTGTGCGTGGCTTTCAGTGCAATGTAAACAAAAGATAAGTTAGAGGAATTATTACAAATTATTAAAATGATTATGTATGAACGCAGATGATAACAGCAGTTCATTTCAATACTTGGCTAATATAAAGCTTAAATTAACATTAGATGTGATAACCGTGAAAGCATGATTATTCTTTAGACTATATAATCGTACAACCAAAATCTATAATTGTTGCATCCGTAATTGTTATGCAGTTCAGAACATACCATATGAATGTGTCTGAATGTAGAAGAAGCCTACTTAAGCAATGCACTGCTTTTGTTGTGCTTTAAAATACAACATTTGAATATTTGTAAAAATAAAAAAAAGGCCACATTGGACAATGCAGTGATATTATGTAGTTTTAAAATACTATACATTAACATTTTAACGTAGAAAAAGCCAACGTGGGTGTCTTAAGGAGCAAAAATACAGCATGTGGGCTCTTATATTGCTGTTGTGGCATCACTTATATTGCAAGTCATATCTCTGCGGCCCCTCACTTGGGATGCTTTTCATGAACTGGCCCCCATGACAAACTAATTGAATAGCCCTGCCAAAGAGGAAAACAGACGGCAAAATGGGATAATGCAAGTTTGCATACTCCTAGTTAGAGAAAGACGAGTTTAAACAGTGGCTGAAGCCTGTCGTTGAAAACAACCAAGTAATTTATTCCTTCAAGGTTTGTTTTTTCCAAGCTTATCTGAGTTCTGTTGCACGGTTGTGCTCCATTGATTAAACTACAACTTTTTTATCACAACACAATCTCACGGCAATTCGTAACTTTTTGATTTAGTGGCTAATTCGTATGAATTCGTACGATCGAATTTGTGCAATTTTGTACGATTTGCTTATCCCCCATTGACGGTTGGGTTTAGGGGTGGGGTTAGGTGCCACGCCTCCTTTTTAAAATCGTACAATTTCGTACGACTGAACTCGTACGAATTAGCTACTAAACTGACAAAATGTAAAATACTTACGTTTTCTCGTGAGATCGGGCTGGTTTATTAACAACTGTTTATTAAGTTAAAGGTTTGATACTGATTAGTACTTGAAGTGGCGATGAGGTTTAAAATATTCTAAGAAGGTCTTTAAAAGGTATGGAAATTACCTTTAGGATTCCTGCATATACTCTGTATAGGTAAGTTGAAAAAACTAAATCGACCATAGTGTATGCATGTGAATTAGTGTGTATGGGTGTTTCCCAGTAATGGGTTGCAGCTGGAAGGGTATCAGCTGTGTAAAACATATGCTGGATAAGTTGGTGGTTCATTCCACTGTGGCGACCCCTGATGAATAAAGGGACTAAGCCGAAGGAAAATGAATGAATGTTTACCATTTGAGAAAAGTTAGCCCCATAATTCACGTAAAGCATCAAGGGGTGTAGGACAATATATATATCAAGTACAGCAGCTTTGATTGGCTAATGTAGAACGTTTGATCGTGTATAAAAAAAACTGGGTCAGATTGAAAGTAAGTTGGTCGAGACAGCAGAATGTATAAGAGCCCTTGAGACGAGTAACTCAACCTGTCGGTGCTGCACTTCAACCTGGGCAACAAATGAGTCTCTGAGCAATAGACTTTACACAGACCCTATCTCTCTCTCTCTCAGCATTAGAACGGCTCTCATTTCACTCCATTAACAGAAAAAAAACTCTCTGAAATAAGAAACAACACTTCAATTTGAAGGCTAAATTGTGTGTTGTGGGCAGAGATGGAGGTTAATCTGAGACTCCGGAATGTTGAAGCTGAATGGATGTTTCCTTTATAGCCCACACTGTAAGAAATGTAATGATAAAAAGTCAAGACAACAAATATTTTTATGTTGCTTTAACTCATTTGAATAAGTTAATCAGGTTTCATCTGCCTTTTTACAGCTGTACAAAGTTTAACTTAATATTTTTAGATGTAAGTTGAGGTGACTAGAAAAGTTCATTTGAATCAGCTAAAACATTTAAGGCAGCAATCATTTTGTACACACACTGGATGTGAGTTTTTCTATTTTATTTTTAGGCTTAAAGTCGGATTGAAATCAAAATGTATTGTTTGTATATGTATATAGTAGTGCTTGTTATAAACGATGATTCTGTGCACGTCATATTTTTGCAAAAATTAAAACTCTTGTCGAGTCTGCCAGTCATGAGCTGAGGTTACAGTTTCGGAACAGTGCCGCCTAGTGGTCAAGTTATGAAAATAAATGCTGTTTTTGCTCATTTCCACTAAAATCACAAGACTGGTCTCTTCAGAATTGCAACAAGCATGCTGAATTTAATATTATTATACATTTTGTAATAAAATATTACATTTTAACAGCACTTTTTCCACTCATTGGGATTATTCATGCCCTGAGGCCACTTAAAGGGATAGTTCACCCAGTTAAAAACCTAGGAAAATCAAGAATCATCATTGACACGATGCTCAATTGGTACTAATGGGCCCAAAGTGTGCCAAGAAAATATCCCCCACACCATTACACCACCACCACCACCAGCAGCAGCCTGAACCATTGATACAAGGCAGGATAGATCCATGCTTTTATGAAGTTATGGCCAAATTCTGACCCGACCATCCGAATGTCGCAGCAGAAATCGAGACTCATCAGACCAGGCAACGTTTCTCTAATCTTCTATTGTCTAATTTTGGTGAGCCTGTGGGAATTTTAGCCTCAGTTTCCTGTTCTTATCTGACATGAGTGCCACCCGGTGTGGTCTTCTGCTGCTGTAGCCCATCTGCCTCAAGGTTGTACGTGTTGTGCGTTCGGAGATGCTCTTCTGCATACCTCAGTTATAACGAGTGGTTATTTAAGTTATTGTTGCCTTTCTATCAGCTGGAACCAGTCTGGCCATTCTCCTCTGGCATCAACAAGGCATTTGCGCCCACAGAACTGCCACTCACTGGATATTTTCTCTTTTTCTGACCATTCTCCGTAAACCCTAGAGATGGTTGTGTGTGAAAATCTCAGTAGATCAACAGTTTCTGAATGTGGCATGGTTGTTGGTGCCAGATGGGCTGGTCTGAGTATTTTAAAGTCACTTAAATCACCTTTCTTGCTTGACCACCATTTTGTATTGCTTCTAGTCTGCCAATTAATAGTTCAGTCCACAAATCAGTTTTCACTTCCATTATTTTGGTTTGACCTTTAATAAGGGACAGTTCACTCAAAACTGAAAATTGTGTCATCATTTACTCTCCCTTCACTCGTCACAAACACGTTTGACTTTATTTCCTCTGTTGAACACTAAAGAGAATTATTATTATTTTTTTATGTTGGAATCCTGTAACCATTGACTTCCAATGTATTTGTTTTTTCTATAATGGAGGTCAATGGTTACAGGTTTCTAACATTCTTGAAAATATCTTTTTAATGTTCAACAGAATAAAAAAAATCCCAAAAAGTTTCTAAAGACTAAACTAACTCTTTAATCCTAAAGTTTTGTTTCCACATTGTTCTGAAAACACAATTTAATTAATAAACATAACTATTTGTGGTTAAAATAATTGATTCACCAGTAAACATATTGTACAATTGAAACATTGGAGCTTCACTGACCAACATTTGATCAAAATGAATCCATATTAGACCCATGCGAGACTCATAAGATGCTCATGAGTGGTCTAATACTTCTTGAAATCTCCAGAGATTTGTAATTGAAACTCTGTGATCCATCAAGGGCTTAAAAAGCACAGCTGCATGCGGCTGATCTATCCTGTGGCGTATGAAACAAGATATATTAGTTCTCCAGAAATACTTGATTACGTTTGTTACAGTTCGTGTTATATTTACTCATGTTATATTTGTAGTCTATGAATAGTAGGGGTACATCACTGAAGGAATAGATAGCATACAGTAAACAGCTAGTGTTCAAAATAATACTGCTCTATTTGTGTCACTCCACTAGGTGGCGCACTCAGCCCAAATGTGAAAATGCCTATGAAGATTATAAGCATGTGACATACAGTACAGTCAACAAACATTATTGTATTTACAATCTGAGGTCTATAAAACTGTAATATATATATATATATATATATATATATATATATATATATATATATATATATATATATATATATATATATATATATATATATATATATTGTATGGCAACAGCTTTATAGTAGATTTTGGTTTTCAGATATTGTAGTCTTTGTTTTTTAGGTCTCAAACTCTGTCCTGGAAGGCCGGTGTCCTGCAGATTTTAGCTCCAACTTGTCTCAACACACCTTCAAGGATGTTTCTAGAAAGCCTTGTAAGAGCTTGATTAGCTAGCCCAGGTGTGTCTGGTTGGGTTGAAACTAAACTTTGCTGAACACCGGTCATCCAGGACCGAGATTTAGAACCCCTGTTTAGGTGTTGATTTTTTTCTAAAGACTTCAGGGAAATATTTCCGTTACATAATTCACATCAATGATTTATTTGAAAATATATATATAATTACTGTATTTATTTTTTTATTATAACAATTATTACTATATAACATGATTTGTGAAAGTTTGGGGGTCTCATATATTGACTGTGTTATTTTGACGTGCGGTTTCAGTATTGTGTGATGTGATTATGCATTATGCCATCATCTTGAGCTTATAGAGCGAATAGAAAAATGATAGGCTACATGAAGAGGTTATTTATTTATATTTGTTGTTAAGTGAAACTTATTTGTATTTGTTAATTGTACATTAATAAATGTATTCCTCTCACAGATACACTGCAGGTAAAATTAGACAACGATGTTCTGTTGTTTAAGCTGCTGTCGTTTGTGCATGTGAAAATTGATTACTCATATATATATATATATATATATATATATATATATATATATATATATATATATATATATATACAGTACAGTTGAAGTCAGAATTATTAGCCCCCCTTTGAATTCTTTTTCGTTTTTAAATATTTCCCAAATGATGTTTAACAGAGCAAGGAAATTTTCACAGTATGTCTGATAATATTTTTTCTTCTGGAGAAAGTCTTATTTGTTTTATTTCGGCTAAAATAAAAGCAGTTTTTAATTTAAAAAAAAAAACATTTTAAGGTCAAAATTATTAGTCCCTTTAAGCTATATATTTTTTTCGATAGTCTACAGCAGTGTTTCTCAAGCCTGTTCCTGGAGGCACACCAACAGTTCATGTTTTGGATGTCTCCCTCATCTGACCCATTAACTTCAGGTTTTGGAGTCTCTTCTAATGTTCTGAATGTTCTAACCTGAAGTTAATGGGTCAGATGAGGGAGACATCCAAAACATGAACTGTTGGTGTGCCTCCAGGAACAGGCTTGGGAAACACTGGTCTACAGAACAAACCATCGTTATACAATAACTTGTCTAATTAAAGCCTAATTAAGTCTAAAGTGAAATCATGTTTTTTTTTTCCAGCAAGGCAACCTGAAATGCTAAAACATAATTGGGTAATTTGGCAGTGGGCTGGCAATAAAGACCAAAACAAAGACAGAATGGACATTTCTAAAGGAGAACAACCGACTTTAGCATGTTTTTAAGATCAGTAGCGTCTCCTATCATGTTTCATAAATATCTGCAAACATATTATGGTATTTGTATGCTTCAGAAGGGTCAAAACACTCACATACAGCATCTTCAGTTGGTTTTGTGGCATTTAGTTGGTGTGCAAAGATCTGGATGAATGTAATCATGTATTTTTCAATAGTATGTCCTTGTAAATATCATTAGTGTGAAACTGAACAAAATATATTGCCATTCATTTGACCCAAAAACTGTATTCAAACGCACCCTGCTTTACTGAATTACCAGACAAGTGTATACTAGTAATATGTGACTGCACACATGTCCACTTGTTTATTAAAATAGCCTTGAGCAGCCGAAGTTTATCACCATTTCAGCTTACTTTCATCTCAACAGGAAAACCAGATGATGGACTCTGATCTTGTGTAGTTTACCAGGTCTGGGCTGCCATTAAAACTCATTATGACCATCAGAGGGATGGGGAATGTTTAACTGTGTTTGGAAAGAAGCCTTTAGGGGTCTCTAAATGCGACTATAATTTTGACATTTAGTTTCATATTCAGGTGCAGGCAGCAAATGAAGACCATGAGAATCTGACTGAATACCAATGATAAACTCCAACACTGAAATGTTGGGACGTTTTGTAAAATGAAGAAAAATCAAGAATGTATGATTTTGTTACTTATTTGTCGTCTTTGTTTCATTGACAAAGAAGGGTTTTCCAGTGTTTTCAGTCAACAAATACAAACATATATAAATATACAGTTGAAGTCAGAATTATTAGACCCCTGTTTATTTTTTCCCACAATTTCTGTTTAACGGAGAGAAGATTTTTCCAACACATTTGTAAACATAATAGTTTTAATATTACTCATCTCTAATAACTGATTTCTTTTATCTTTGTCATGATGATAGTACATAATATTTGACTAGATATTTTTCAAGACACTAGTATACAGCTTAAAGTGACATTTAAAGGCTTAACTAGGTTAATTAGGTTAACTAGGCAGGTTAGGGTAATTCGGCAAGTTATTGTATAATGATGGTTTGTTCTGTCGACTATCGAAAAAAAACATATAGCTTAAAGGGGCTAATAATTTTGACCTTAATATGGTTTTTAAAAAAATGTATAGCTGCTTTCATTCTAGCCGAAATAAAACAAATAAGACTTTCTCCAGAAGAAAAAATATTATCAGACATACTGTGAAAATTTCCTTGCTCTGTTAAACATCATTTGGGAAATATTCAAATATTAAAAAATTCAAAGGGTGGCTAATAATTCTGACTTCAACTGTGTGTGTGTGTGTGTATATATATATATATATATATATATATATATATATATATATATATATATATATATATATATATATATATATATATATATATATATATATACACAGAGAGAGAGAGAGGCTGCATTCCAGTCCAATTTACATGTCCTTTTTTTAACTTCCTGCCATCTCGTGCCCTCAGATGTATGTCATTGATTACGTTCAGTGCCAGTCCATAGGTTTGAGGGGCCCTAGGTAAGATAAAGCGCAAAAAATACTATTGTAATATTTAAGTGTATAAATGTTTATTAACAGTAACATTTAACCTATAATACATATGAACAAATATTTACTCAGATTTAAACAAATTAATTTGCAAGCCAGAAAACACTCATTTTAAAAATAAAGTAATTTATTTTTATTTTATTGCCATTTGGACCTTGTTCTTTTACTGTATGACAAACAACACAATCACGAAAACCAAAACTTATCTGTAAAAAAGCCTGTGTGCGAGTGTAATATAGGCCTGTATTATGCTTTTTTTCATAAAATAAATATTGATTAAATAAGTCTACTAAAGGTGCTTTGCTCAATTGATTTAATCAAAAGTGGTAGGCCAACCTACCTCAACAGAAAAGTTTAGTCTGCTAGTATAAATAAGAAAGCAGCCTAATGGACGACCAAATGATAGTGTATTTAAGGGGAAAATCGCTGCATGGTTAAACAGGTAAATATATATATCCATTTTTTTTTTTTTTTTTCTAGAATTAAGCCTCACAGACATGCTGGCTACTCATGAGACCGATATTATACCGTAATATATGATGACTCGATGAAATGATAACTTAACTCAAATGCAGGTTGCCAGATTGATGACACAAAAAATTGAACCTCAGACTGTAAGCTGCTCAGCTAATGTTTACGTTTTTAATATATGATGACTCGATGAAACGATAACTTAACTCAAACACAGGTTGCCAGATTGATGACACAAAAAATTTAACCTCAGACTGTAAGCTGCTCAGCTAATGGTTACGTTTTTAATATACGATGACTCGATCAAATGAAAACTTAACTCAAACGCAGGTTGCCAGATTGATGACACAAAAAAATTAACCTCAGACTGTAAGATGCTCAGCTAATGTTTACGTTTTTAATATATGATGACTCAGTGATACGATAACTTAACTCAAACACAGGTTGCCAGATTGATGACACAAAAAATTGAACCTCAGACTGTAAGCTGCTCAGCTAATGTTTACGTTTTTAATATATGATGACTCGATGATACGATAACTTAACTCAAACACAGGTTGCCAGATTGATGACACAAAAAATTTAACCTCAGAATGTAAGCTGCGCAGCTAATGTTTACATTTGTAATATATGATGACTCGATGATATGATAACTTAACTCAAACACAGGTTGCCAGATTGATGACACAAAAAATTGAACCTCAGACTGTAAGCTGCTCAGCTAATCTTTACGTTTTTAATATATGATGACTCGATGATATGATAACTTAACTCAAACACAGGTTGCCAGATTGATGACACAAAAAATTGAACCTCAGACTGTAAGCTGCTCAGCTAATGTTTACGTTTTTAATATATGATGACTCGATGATACGATAACTTAACTCAAACACAGGTTGCCAGATTGATGACTGTGAACATTTTACTTTGTACTTTGCAAATTAAATGGGACATATTAGACATAAACAATTTCTAAAAGGGGCTTAAACACAGTTGTGTGGCATATAATGGTAAAAATAATAACATTTTCTTATCACACTTGACAAAAACAGTCTGCAAATACACTTTGATTGATATTCTCCCTTTGCACGTGTCATCAGAGTGTGAAAGCCCTGCCCATTAGTCACAATCTCTCTCACATTAGCATATGCAGCCCTCCGCCAGTAAAGTTTTCACCTGCTGAAGATCATGTCAGTGACTAAGATGTTGTATTAAGCAGCATTTTACAGCACCTAAAATCCTTCTTCTTCAGTGCCGCTTCGGGTCCCAGCTGAAGACTGGAGCGTTGATCCGTGCCCATGTTCTCTAGTAGTTCCCGTGGATAATTAGCAGGCTGCTTCTCCCCTCCGTGGCCTCCGCTAATTGTTTGTGTTGTCTAGGAAACCTGAGAACCCTCCGCTTGAAACCAGAGTCCCAAAGCAGGCCAAAATCTATTAAAAACAGGCTTTTTTTGTTTGTGACTTATGCGCGAGGATGCAATATCACTTTCCAGTAGAGGAACAGCATTCTGAAGAGCGTAAATAAAACATGAGAGATCAGAACGGGCCACAAGCAGAAAGGTCAAACGATCAGTCCGGCCAGTAACTGGACACTACAGGTGAGGCGCTGTGGCTTCCAGCCCATCTTGAAGGACAATGGTTCATTCTGAGGAGGTCACGCTTGGCTCTCCTCGAGGTTTAGTGATGCCAGATTGCTTTGGCTGTGGCCTACATTCTGTCCCTTGTGATAGA
Organism: Danio aesculapii; assembly: GCF_903798145.1. NCBI lineage: Eukaryota > Metazoa > Chordata > Actinopteri > Cypriniformes > Danionidae > Danio > Danio aesculapii. The sequence goes on along the minus strand of NC_079445.1, from coordinate 4,514,495 downwards.
TGAGAGGACAACTTTGATTTCAGAGAGCTTGATGTTCTTCTAAATTACTACATTACTCTGGACTAGGTGAAACTGTAGTAGTGCGGTGTAGCACACCTGCGGCTGTTTCATTATCCTGTTCATTGTAAAAACTAATAAAGAGAAGAAAAATAAGGAACTTAGATATTTAAATAAAGGTCTTGTTTGTTTTCAATGCAATCTCACGACAATTCGTAACTTTTTGATTTAGTGGCTAATTCGTATGAATTCGTAGGATCTAATTCGTATGATTTGCTCATCACCCAATGACGATTGAGGTTAGGTGCCACGCCTCCTTTTTAAAATCGTCCATTTTCTTACGACTGAAATTGTACGAATTCGTACAAATTAGCCACTAAACTCATAAAACGTAAAATAACTACGTTTCCTCGTGAGATCAGGCTTTTGTTTCTGGTAAAGGTCGTATCTTGGTATTGAATATACTTGTATTCTGTCTAATGCTGTTAGCTGAGGAACGTACGAATAAATTGCGCTATTCGCATGTAAATAGACGCGTGAAAATTTTTACTCACTTTATTCCTGCATCACATTTGACTCATTCGCACGTCAAGTTCACGTCACAATAGACTCGGATTCGCGTCATGGGCAGGCTTCTGTCTACCCAGTGACTCTAGCTTCATTGCTAAATGGCTAACATGGATTTTATGAAGAGAATAGCTATGCTTATGTGCTTTAGGAAGGCTAAAAACAGTGTATATATTTATTTAGAGTCCACTAGATCCTTTCAGAGGTGCACCCAGCTCTGAGAGTTCATCAGCTTCTCCAGAATCGGTATCTGGATGATGGAAGCTTTCAGCGGTGCTTCCGACTGAGCCGAGCCCAGTTTGATAAGCTGTTGTCCGGTGTTGGCTACGTCATAATCACGCCACTACAAGAGAAAGCTGCTGATTGGTTAACGCGGAGCGAATTTTCACTGAAGTTCAGATTTTTCAACTCGAGCCATTTGCGCGAAATGCTCAACTCGTGCCACTTCACTTGCGCGAATCACGTCATTCGCGCCGCAGGATGTTTATTCACATCTTTGCATTGACTTAACATGTAAATCACTCGAGCTTGACGTATCATCCACGTCTGCTGTAAATGCAGCATAAGAAAAACCATGATTATGGAAAATCACCAAAACATCTATCAATCGATCAAAGCTTTACTGTCATTTTTTATAACTAACTAACTATACATAAATAAATGCTTTAAAAATTTCACCAAAACAAAGATGTAGTTCACCCGATATAAATATAAATACTCTTTATTACATATACTTTATTAAATGTCTTCTGTTCATGCCGAGATTGATTCACCAGGAATCCAGGCTTGTAGATGTTTAATAATTGTTTAAGAATGACTCAACAGTGCTTAAATGTTAGCAGGAAATGGACATTTTTAAAATTTTGGTACCGATTGGTACCGTTATGTGATGCATTGTGTGTATGGTTTGCTAAAAAGATAGCTCTTTAATCTAGTTTTGTACTTAGAGAGTGTGTCTGAGCCTCAGACATTATCAGGAAGGCTATTCCAGAGTTTAGGGGCCATAAATGAGAAGGTTCTACCTCCTTTAGTGGACTTTGCTATTCTGGGTACTACCAGAAGCCCTGGGTTTTAAGATCTTAAAGAGTGAGTTTTAGCGTTGGTTAAATAAACAAGAGCTAGATTATTTAAAGCTTTATAGGTAAGAAGTAATATTTTATAATCAATACAGAACTTAACAGGCAGCCAGTGTAAATTGGGGGATATGAATATACTTTCTAGACCTTGTAAGAACAGCTGCATTTTGCACTAACTGAAGTTTATTAATAGAGGATGCTGGGCAACCAGCGAACAGATTATTACACTAATCATAAGTAATTATATAAATAATTTTTTTCAGACCCTGTTAATCAAACACAGATTCTCTAAGTCTCTTGTGAATGCCTCGATTCTTTGAATTGCTTTAGTCATGTGACTTTAGAGCAGTGTTTCAAAACCTCTTTGCTTAAGGATCTTGACTTCGTGTCGAAACGTCAGTTTTACATCAGCTATCCATAATGTTAGTGTTTGGTTTTTATTTGCATGTGCTTCTTCATTACCATTTGAAGTTAAATCTAAAGATTATTGTTTTGAAGATTGAGGGCAGCTTACCAGCTACTTTATTGTTGGTTGGTTTCTTTGGAAGTTGTATGGAGGTGGCTGCCTTTTTCAGCCACCGATAAACTTCCAGTGAAATGTTAATGTGACTATTTTCGATATCATAAGGTCCCTATCGATAATGTAAAATATAACCAGTTAAATTAATTAGCATTAATTTAGATGTTCAGGCATAAAATGAGATGAAAGCTTGTTTAAACGCAAGTGGAGTCCGGAGCAGCAACCGAGCACAGAAACTCCATTAAATATCCAGTGGTAAAATAATGTTTATATTCTAAAGACATGAACAAGGTAATTTAATGTAGAGCTTTTTGTCCGGTGAGAAACCCACTTCATATCGTATTTCAATCAGGAAGATCATTGATTTTAAACAAATCAGATCTTAAATGGTGCAAGTTGATAACGGCACTACAGTTTGCCAGAAGCGCCTGTGTTGGCTTATTAAAATTAAAAGTATATACCCCACTGAATCATTTGTGTTTGTATTTTCAGAAAAATCACAGTCATACTGACAAATATCGTCAAGAAACATTTTAGCATAAAATCAAGACGCATCAAGCATAGTTCCACAGCTTAATATACTGACGTTGATCTATAATTAAAGGAGAGCATTCAGCGCTAAATAAATCCAATTCAGATCTCATTCATACTATTAAACGCCGCTCTCCCATTCACGGAACACTGCTCCAAATATGAATTGACTCTTAGAGAGCTTAAGCTTATTTCAACCCGATTTCATTGTTACTCGAGGAGGCTTTGCATCTCTCAGCCTCTTAGTAAGTCTTTGTTGATTATAATACAGCTTAAAGCCGCTCTCCCAACGAGAGGACACAAATCCCCTTTTAAATACAAGCAAATTAATTACTTCTCAACAAAGCCTTCCCTTTTATGTAAGGAAAAATGTTCATATACAGTTGAAGTCAGAATTATTAACCCCCTTGAATTATAAGCCCCCCTGTATATTTATTTTCCAAATTTCTGTGTAATGGCAGGAAGTTTTTTTATTTCAACACATTTCTAAACATAATAGTTTTAATGACACATTGCTAATAACTGATTTCTTTCAATCTTTGCCATGATGACAGTACATAATATTTGACTAGATATTTTTCAAGACACTAGTATACAGCTTAAAGTGACATTTAAAGGCTTAACAAGGTTAATTAGGGTAACTAGGTAGGTTAGGGTAATTAGGCAAATCATTGTCTAGAGATAGTTTGTTGCGTAGACAATCAAAAAAAAAATATTGCTCAAGAAGGCTAATAGTTGCCAGGCTCATTGCGCATATGTACCCAGGTTTACATTTTTGGGGACAGCGAAATATTTAACCGAAGGTATGTCTACTCGCAGTTTTTGTTTTTGCAAATCCACCAGAGGCCGCTGTGTATGCTTTTTGAGGATTTCAAATTTTTGTTATGTGTTCTCTTCTCACGTAAATCCACCAGAGGGCACAACTGACCAGGTCAGCTTGCTGTCAACTGACAGACTGACCCACCCACCTTCTTCTCTAAACCCAACCGATAGTGTTTTCAAAATCAATCTAGAGAAAGTCGTTGCGTGCAACCCAGACTCATTCTGAAAACGTAGCCCTGTATACATTTTTGGAGAGAGCCAAATACGTCCCAAGAGGCACCTTTTTTTGCAACTGTGTACACTTTGAGATCTCATTTCTCGCATGTGCCATTCGTGTATGCTCTTCTCACGTAAATCCACCAGCTGTCAACTGACTAACAAAACGATCGATAACCCCACCCACCCCTTTCCCTAAACCCAACCAATAGTGTTTTCAAAAGCACCGATTGACCCACCCACAGACTTTCCTAAACCCAACCGATAGTGTTTTCAAAAGCACTGATTGACCCACCATCGACTTTCCTATACCCAACCGATAGTGTTTTCAAAAGCACCGATTGACCCACCCATCGACTTTCCTAAAGCCAACCGATAGTGTTTTCAAAAGCACCGATTGACCCACCCACTGACTTCCCTAAACGCAACCGATAGTGTTTTCAAAAGCACCGATTGACCCACCCACTTCCCTCCTAGGACATATTTATTCGTTTACAGAATGAGCCTATGTTGTCACGTAACTTTACCACTTCATTTTCAGCTTGTTGTTTATTTATTTATTTGTTTTGCTTTTGTTTACCTGTTTTTTTTGGAACCACTTTTCACCCGGACTCAAACCTTGTTTGTCATGGTCAACTCCGAGTTCGGCGACGTATGCGGTGAGCCACTGGACAAACTGGTAACAACGGAAAAGCCATCCGTAAGGCGGTAAGCAGTCAGCCGGTAGCGCAAAAGGAACAGAAACCGTCAGCAGCCTTATACTGCCCTGTAGCGTTTGTTTTACAGACGAAATGCAGCCAGACGTATCTCTGGCTACGTAATTCAGATATGTATCCACAATGAGCATGTGTTGCATAATATTGACCTTAAAATGGTTACATTTTAACTGCTTTTATTCTAGCTGAAATAAAACAAATAAGACTGTGAAAAATGGGGGAAATTTTTTTTTTAAATCCAGGAGGGCTAATCATTTTGACTTCCACTGTATGTGCAGGTGAATAAAAAGCCTTGGTTTTGTTGGAGAAGGGCGTGTTAGGAAAAGATTGCACACACTGGATTTTCCCTCTATGTTGTTATGGGTTTGAAATTAAAGAGATTTGTTCTTTCCTCAGAATGTCTCTTATACCCCGACTTCTATGTCCATGCGTTGAATGATAAGACAGTAGGGCCCTTGTGAAGACACCAAGCCTGAGCAAGCTTCTCTTAGCAACTGTGGCAACAATATCCATTCATCTGCTTTGAATGTCGCTCAGGAAAGAGCCGGAGTCTTCGGGCATTAATTTGTAACTGCAGGCTGTAGAAACGCTGGGGGATGTGAGGTCCACGCCAATGAAAAAGGGGTGCGGGATATTATTGCTGGACCTCGAAATGCTTAAAGCAGAAACTGAATGTTGGAAGTTTGACTTTAAAATGTAGAAAAAGGAGAAATCCCGTTTAGATTGTGTTGCTAACAGGGGTAGAAATATTAGAGAGAAAATAATGCGTGTGCAATTGGGACTTGTTTCCCCCAGTAAAACATATTGGCATGATTGCTTTACATGATGATTAGTAGCTATTATTTTAATAAAATAGTTGGTTGCTTGCTTGATTGCTTGATCGCTTGTTTGGTCACTTGGTTGGTAGCTTGGTTGGTTTCTTGGTTGGTTGATTGTTTTGTTGGTTGCGTGGTTGGTTGCTTGATCGGTTGCTTGGTTGGTTGCTTGTTTGCTTAAATGGTTGGTTGGTTGGTTGCTTGTTTGGTCGCTTGGTTGGTCACTTGGTTGGTTGGTTGCTTGGTTGTTTGCTTTGTTACTTGCTTGGTGGTTGGTTGGTTGTTTGGTTGCTTGCTTGGCTGTTTGGTTCGTTGGTTGCTTGGTTGGTTGATTGGTTGGTTGCTTGGTTGGTCACTTGGTTGGTTGATTGGTTGCTTGGTTGTTTGCTTTGTTACTTGCTTGGTGGTTGGTTGGTTGGTTGCTTGCTTGCTTGCTTGCTTGGCTGTTTGTTGGTTAGTTGCTTGGTTGGTTGGTTGCATGCTTGGTTAGTTGCTTGTTTGCTTGCTTGCTTAAATGGTTGGTGGTTGCTTGTTTGGTTGCTTGCTTGCTTGGCTGTTTGGTTGGTTGGTTGCTTGCTTGGTTGCTTGGTTAGTTGCTTGTTTGCTTGCTTAAATGGTTGGTTGGTTGGTTGCTTGCTTGGTTGCTTGTTTGGTCACTTGGTTGGTTGCTTGCTTGGTTGTTTGCTTTGTTACTTGCTTGGTGGTTGGTTGGTTGTTGGTTGCTTGCTTGGCTTTTGGTTGGCTGGTTAGTTGGTTGGTTGGTTGCTTGCTTGATTGGTTGCTTGGTTGGTTGGTTGGTTGTTTGGTGCTTGCATAGTTGGTTAATATGCCATCCCTGAATTCTTGGGGATCTTAAAATGACAAAAATAAGCATTAAAGCATCGGTTGGTTTGGTTGCATCAATATATATCACCACTGAATTCTGGTTCATCTAAAATAAAGTTTTTATTTGGGATGAGTTAGGATGAGTAAGGTTTAGTTAGTTTATGTTTTGAAAACCGTTGTAGTTATGAAAGTTAGTTATGTTAGTTATGAAAAATTACACTTGATTGATTTAATTAATTGAGATGAATCGGTCGATTGATTGATTGATTGATTTTGATAGATGGATGGATGGATGGATGGGATGGATGAAGTATCAATCATGTCATCACTGAATTCTGGTTCATCTAATGACACTTTTAAAGCATTTATTATGTTATTTAGTTAGTTATGAAAAATGACAGTAAAGCATTGATTGGTTGGTTGATTGATTGATTGATTGATTGATTGATTGATTGATTGATTGATTGATTGATTGATTGATTGATTGATTGATTGATTGACTGATTGCATAAATGCCAGCAGTCATGCCATCACTGAATTGTGGTGGATAAGTAAAGCAAAAAAAAGCTTTTAAAAAATGCAATTTTTGTTGTTGTTGACTGACTGGAATATTATTTTTAAAAAATTATCAAACCTTGGTTTTAATGGTATAATGCAAACTACTTGAATATTGATAGACGAGACCCACAGAACCATCAAGATTTGTACGCTCTGTTGAAGTCGTGAGAATCCCACACCTGAGAAATGCATGTGACTTCATTCTCCATACGAGAGGCGTCTTAAGCTGCCATCATTAATAAAGCCTTTTATTTAAAGTATTAAATACGTTTCAGTAGTTCAGTACTTTCCCCTTTTGTCATTTCATTGTTATCACACAGAACTCATTTTTCTGATTTAGTTTTGTTTTGTTTTATCTTTATGTTGTATAGTTTTTTTTTTACCAAATCTAAACAATTCCATGTCAACAGCTCCTTTAGAAATATTATTCCCAAAAAAACATGACATGTTCAATACTTTCCTGCTGTAACATAAACAGTAGTAAACTCAAACAAGAGAAAAGCCGGCTTACTGATCGTAAGACTCTGCCTAGCACTAGCAAGGAAAAAAGGAATGGAACAGCTGGTTTCGAGTTACATTGACAGAAGCATAGTTAATGTGCCTCCACCTTCCCTGCATCCATGACCCCCGAAGTCTCTGATAAAATATCCTAAATCAATTGGAGAAAGCAGAACGAGATTCAGTAATGCTGTGATTGACGAGAGTGATGCGAATATTAGTAAGCTGATAAGCCTCTTCTCTTTCTCTCTCTCTCTCTCTCTCTCTCTCTCTCTCTCAGAAGGCGTACAACATTGAGCAGCAGAGTGTGAAAAACGGAAAACACCTGAATGGAGTGGGTAAGTCTACACTATACTCATCTTTGAAAACAATGAAAGCCAGAGGAACAATGCACTCCTGCCACAACTCCTTCTGTCCCTTTTCAATGTCTTTGACCTTGTTACTTGACACGTCATGGATGCATCAGAAAGACTTCCCATGTACCCGTCATGCTTCTTGACGTAAAATGACAATCAAAGGGATAGTTTTTGAAATTTACTCTTTATTACTCACTCTCAAGTAGTTCCGAATGTTTATGAGGGTTTTTTTTTTCCTGTTGAACGTAGAAGATATTTTGAAGAAAGCTGGAAACAGGTAACCATCAACCTCTATTGTTGGATAAACAAATACCATGGAAGTCAATGGTCTAGCTCTCTTCAGAATAGCTTAATTTGTGTTCAAAAGAAGAATAAAAAAACAGGGGTGCATTTCCGAAAACCACCGTTAGCCAAGTTACATCACAAGTCACGTCGTTACAAACATAGTTCGTTGATTTGGCGTTTCCCAAATCCATCGTTCCAACAAACTGCGTCACAAATTTGTTTGCTTGAGCTAACTAGAGCTAGAGCTGTAGTTACTGTCGAAACATAGTTCCTGGCTGTGTTCTATTCCCAGTTATCCCCCTATGCCCAATTTGTTTAGAACATTCTAACATTTAAACTTTGAATGATTTTTCTGAAGCGTTAAAGCATCACTCTTAGGTGTAATTTGCTTTCAAAGCATTTTAAAGTTCAGTTTTAGCGATCTTCATGTTCATGTTCATGTAGATATATTGGGGAAAATCCTATGTAATTTCTTTTGGAGAAATGTAGCCTATGTAGGACCTTGAATGGGGCTCTTTTCTAAAAAAGTATTTACTCCACCCACCCACCCCCCCCCTTTTAGAGCATCATTATGGGTGTTTTACGTTATAACTAACATAGTTCAAATGATGGATCTGCAACAGAGAAACTACGCATTTTGGGAAACACTCGTCACTACATCGCTCTTTTCCCCAAACGATGCATTGTACTATGATAGTTCAGCCGCAAGTTCCATTGTTGTTTGGGAACGCATCCCTGGTTTAGAACAAGTTAATGGTGAGCAAATTACTTTAAATTCATTCATTTTCCTTCGACTTAGTACCAAATTTATCAGTAGTCACCACAACGGAATGAACCACCAACTATTCCAACGTATGTTTTACGCATTGGATGCCCTCCCAGACGCAACACAGTACTGGGTACAGGACTTTTGCTTTTGTTTTGTATTGTGAAGTTTAGTTGTTTAGAAATAAACATCAGACTTGTTGCACAAAAATAATACACATAGCATACACATCAGTACAAAAACCTGATGATGATGTTATATATGTATAATACTATGTATATAATATGCATATAATGTTGAGAGATTCAAATTATATTATAAAAGTTGCAAATATAATACATTCAACATTACCATCAACATAGACTCGTTCTGAAAACGTACCCCTATATACATTTCTGGAGATCACGAATATGTAGCCTGAAGTACGTATGGTTGCATCTTGTCTTTTAAAAGAACGCTACGGGCGGTATGACGCCGTTCCTTTTCGTTCTTACCAGCTGACCGCTCACCTCCATGTGGACGGCTTTTCCGCTGTTACCAGTTTGTCCAGTAGCTCGTCATGTACGTTGGTGAACTTGAGACGCTGAGAGGAGTTGACCACGACAACATGATTCGAGTCCATTGTAGAACGGTCTCAAAAACAGAAGTCAACAAATAAAGTAAACAAGTAAATAATTCAATTCAATTCAATTCACCTTTATTTGTATAGCGCTTATACAATGTAGATTGTGTCAAAGCAGCTTCACATAAAAGGTCACAGTAAATAGGAACAGTGTAGTTCAGTTTTGTAGTGTTTAAGTTCAGTTCAGTTTAGCTCAGTTCAGTGTGGTTTAATAATCACTACTGAGAGTCCAAATATTGAAGAGCAAATCCAACGATGCGCAGCTCTACAGATCCTGAACCATGCAAGCCAGTGGCGACAGCGGAGAGGGAAAAAAAAACTTCACTAAAGGCGGAAGTGAAGCAAAAAAACCTTGAGAGAAACCAGGCTCAGTTGGGCACGACCATTTTAATTTCTCCGCTGGCCAAACGTCTTGTGCAGAGCTGCAGTCTCAGTGGCGGAGGCTGGAAGCTGGCCTCAGCGAAGGCTCGTCTGTCTCTGGAGCGTCATAGGAAACAGTCTCATGTTCTCCACTCTTCCATGACCATCACAGTAGTTGTTCAGGATTCGGCCAGGTCCAGGATATGGAAACCTTGGGATCATCTCGTCGTTGGTCTTGGATCGAATCAGTGACTCTGCATAGTCTGAGGGCCTCGGGAAGAGTATCCCCAGGTGGAAATGGAGAATAAAGAAAATAATTAGCGTAGCTGATGTTCACAGTGTATATCAGCAAGATGCATAACCTGTGTGGAAGCCCCCTAAGTGGTGCACTAAGTGTATGCTTTACTGAACAGATAGGTCTTTAATCTAGTTTTGAATTGGGAGAGTGTGTCTGAGCCTCGGACGTTATCAGGAAGGCTATTAAACATTTAAATAACAGGGTGAGAATGTGGTAAACCTGAAAACGTGGTAAAAACGTGGTTTGTCTGAATTGCTTTTTAAAACTGTTGGTTGGGTTTAGAGAAGTGGGTGAGCGGGTCAATCGTGCTTTTGAAAACACTATTGGTAGACTTCCGATTTGGCCATGGATGGAGTAGACGCGCCTACTTATCGATCATACTTTTTTCTTATAAACTAACCATTCTCCACCAATCGAATTCATTCTAATAAAGTAGTTAAACATACTTGGCATCTTAAGAAGCAGAAAATGACATGTAAATCTGTAAAACATTCGAGGAAATACACCGTCGAAGATTACGCACCTGCGCCTCATGGCGAGATTAGCATGCTAGCATTGACTAACCTATTGAAAGAGAACAGAAAGCACTGTTGGTTGGGTTAAGGGAAGGAGGAGGGTGGGTCAGTCGATCAACAATCAGTCAGTCATTCGACAGCGGCCTCTGGTGGATTTACGCGAGGAGGGCAGGCGCGAATTCGGCAAACAAATTTGAGATCTCAAAAAGGGTATACAGTGGCCTCTGGTGGATTCACGAAAACAAAAACTGCTAAAAAATAGCTTCTGGGACATATTTGGCACTCTCCAGAAATGTATATAGGGCTGGGTTGTTAACATATATACGATAATTGTTATAATACCATAAATACGGGGAACGTGTATATGCAAATCTGTATACATCTCCAGGGTATATTATAGTCTACATATATTATAGTCTACACAACACACCCCTAAAACAGCGAGCTGTGGACACGCCCCCAAAATGACACTTTTTAACACATTATAATAAAAAAATCTGAACTGTGTTTTGAACAGAACCTAAACTGGCACAGAACCATTATATAAATATGAAATCTTAAAAAGGGGTAAACTAGGGGCCCTTTAAATGCAAACATGATCATTGCATGATAGCAAGATAATTCCCAACATCTGCGATTTAGCTGAAATAGCTCAAAGTATGAATTTGAGAAGGATGAAATCTTCTTGGTAGACTAATGGTGTGAGATTTGGCAAAAAAAAAAGAGAGAGAGAGATTAAGCTGTCCACTAATCCTGTCAGACCCCTGAGAGAGAGAGAGAGAGAGATTGAGAGAGTATGTGTTGTGTGTATGTGAGAGAATCAAGCTGGGAGGAGCAAAAGGGGCGTGGCTTTGGTGCCCGCTGGTCACATGATTGTTTACACTGTGAGAGAGGAGGCATGTGTGAAGAACAGCAGAAACTCAGGAGAAACAACACTCGCATAAACATGTAGGATATCTAACACACACTTAAACACACACACACACACACATACACTGGGACAGGATGGAGCACAAACACAGTCTGTATCCCTCTGAAAGTCACCCCAGCAGACCCAGAGATGTGCTTGTTAAATCAGGTAAGACTGAAATCAACACACTGAGATTACAGGATGCTGATCTGATGATGCTGTAGTGTGTGTGTGTGTGTGTGTGTGTTTGTAACTTTATCAGAGTGTCTATATGGTAATAGCAGTATTTTACTCTTCCAGTTTAAGTTATTTTTGGTTTAAGGTGTCCTTGTTACACTCTTAATAAACAGTATTGATTTAGTAAAAGTGATTTAAATGCAGGGTAGGTTTAGGGTTGGTTGTATGTAATTATGCTTAGCTAATTGTAATTACCATAGTAAATACATGGAATGTGTTAACAGGGACAACTTAAAATAAAGTGTGTACAGGTATGTGTTGCCATATTGTATTATTATATCATAGTGTTATAATGTAGTAATTACATGTGTGTTGTATGTGTTATGTTGCATACATTATATGAACACATTTACTATGTCTGGTTTAAAACAACAAAATAAATAAGTTTAAATATTATAAATAGGTTTTATTACTTGTAAGTTTTAATAACTTATTTTAAATGAGTATGCAAGTAAATAAATGAATTAATAAATAAATAAATACATTTAAAATGTTTACAAATAAAATGTTTACGTTTAAAATGTTTACAAATAAATACATTTAAATTACATTTACAGTTTTCATTCTCATTTAAATATTTTATAAAAATATGTTTTATCACTTATAAGTTTTAATAACTTAATTTATATAAGTTTAAAATACATTTACAATTAAATAAATAAATAAACAAATCAATTGGAAGTGTAAACTACCAATAAATAAATCAATAAAATATACCAATACCAATACAATCCAATACCAAAATACCAATAAAATATTTAAAATATTTTAAGTTTTAATTTTTTAATCAAGCTTTAATTATACACTTTAATAACTTATTTTAAATAAGTTTAATAAAAGTGTACTAATAAATAGATGAATAAACAAAACATTAATTTAAAGTTTAAATATTTTAAATCAATTTAAAAAATGAAATTTAAATGAGTTTAAAATGTCTATAAATAAATAAATACATTTAAATTACATTTACAGTTTTTCATTCTTATTTACATTCTCATTTAAATATTTTAAATTAGTTTTATTACCTATATGTTCTAATAACTTAATTTATATAAGTTTAAAATACATTTACAATTAAATAAACAAATAAATCAATTAGAAGTTTAAATATTATAAGTTTTAGTTTTTATGATTTTCAGAACTTAATTTAAATAAGTTTAAAACAAGTTTGCGAATAAATAAATTAATAAATCAATCAATTTAAGCTTTAAATGTTTTAAATAAGTTTTAATTATACATTTTAATGGCTTATTTTAAGTTTAATAAAAGGTTACAAATAAATAAATGAATAAATTATAAATAAATTAATTTTAAGTTTAAATATTTTAAAAACATTTTATCACGTGTAAGTTTAAAAAAATATATCATTTAATTAAGTTTAAAATAAGTTTACAATTTAATACATACATTTTAAAGATTAAATATTTTAAATGCATTTTACTACTTATAAGTTAA
>NC_079445.1:4494050-4499050 GCF_903798145.1 Danio aesculapii | reverse complement strand
TTTAATTGATTAATTAATATAAGTTTTATTAATCTATACATTTTAAAACATTTATTTAAATAAGTTTAAAATAGCCTTACAGTTAAACAAATTATCAATTATATAAATAAATAAATAAATACATTTAATGTTGTGTATGTGTAGAATATGAAGTGAACGTTTTTTGTCTTAAAAACCTTTTATAATCTTACAGTCTGCATTTACAGTAGATGCTTGCAATAGGTTACAATTCAATTCAATTCACCTTTATTTGTATAGCGCTTATACAATGTAGATTGTGTCAAAGCAGCTTCACATAAAAGGTCACAGTAAATAGGAACAGTGTAGTTCAGTTTGTAGTGTTTAAGTTCAGTTCAGTTTAGCTCAGTTCAGTGTGGATTAATAATCACTACTGAGAGTCCAAATACTGAAGAGCAAATCCAACGATGCGCAGCTCTATAGATCCTGAACCATGCAAGTCAGTGGCGACAGCGGAGAGGGAAAAAAAAAAAAAAAAACTTCACTAATTGGCGAAAGTGAAGAAAAAAAAACCTTGAGAGAAACCAGACTCAGTTGGACACGACCATTTTAATTTCTCAGCTGGCCAAACGTCTTGTGCAGAGCTGTAGTCTCAGTGGCGGAGGCTGGAAGCTGGCCTCAGCGAAGACTCTGTCTCTGGAGACAGATTACACTGTAATCTGAAAATATTTCATCTGTAATCTTCAGAAAATATTTAGTATGAATTAAAGCATCATTCTAAAAATCATTTTAATAAATCGATAAATCAGTTTAAATTTATATTTTAAATAAGTTTATTACCTATCAGTTTTAATAATCTAATTTTAAAAAAGTTAACAATTAAATAAAGGTGGTTCATTCCGCTGTGGCGACTCCGGATTAATAAAGGGACTAAGCCGAAAATAAAATAAATGAATTAATTAAAGAAAGAAAGAAAGATAGAAATATAAAGCTTAAATATTTTAAATAAGTTTTATTATAACTTTTAATAAGTTAATTTTAATAAGTTCAAAATAAATTTACAATTAAATTAGTATATTAATTTATAATTAGTTTAAAGTTTAGTTGATAAATAATCAATTAAATAAATCAATTTAATGTTGTATTCACTGTTAACAATTTCCTGTAGAATCTACAGTAACTTACTGGCAGCAGTAATTAATTACAGTAAAAATACTGTATTTACATTTACAGTACCATTTACCTTGCTGTATATTTATTCACAGTATTGTATATCGTTACTGTAAAATATACAGTAAATGTTCCAATGCGACTTTAAAATACAGTAACATACCGCATAACTGTCCTACAGTAAAATACAGTTCAGATTACATTTAAGCTTGCCAGTAATTTACCGTGAATCAATTACATCAAAATACTGTTTTTACATTTACAGTACCATTTACCTTGCTGAATATTTATTCACAGCATTGTATATCTTTACTGTAAAATATACAGTAAATTTCCCAATGCGACTTAAAATACGATAACATACCGCATAACTGTCCTACAGTAAAATACAGTTCAGATTACATTTAAGCTTGCCAGTAACTTACCATAAATCAATTGCAGCAAAATACTGTTTTTACATTTACAGCATCATTTACCTTGCTGTGTATGTATTTACTGTATGGAATATCTTTACTGTAAAATACACAGTAATTGTCACAATGCAACTTTAAAATACAGTAACATACCACATAACTGTCCCACAGTAAACTGTTGTATGTGTATGTATGTAATGCGTTAGCTGTATATATATTGAATGTAAAGCCGGAAATAAGTATCCATCCTCTAAATTTGTTTTGTTTTGGTATTTCATCTCGACTCTATTCTATTTTGAGATAAGAAATTAAATGATGTAGGTTGTATACAATAGTTTACCTTAAAAAAAACCTTTAGTTAATCTTCCAATCTGCATTTAGATGCTTGAAATAGTTTATTACATTGTATTATTGTCCATAGAGACTGCTGCGTTGGTTCTCGCTGGGCACCATTATAATGCTAATTCCCTGTCTGAGAGCTGTGCCTAAATTTTATGGCTTGCCAAGGCCCAGTATTCAGCAGGGATTATGGGAAATCACACTAACACACACACAAACACACACACACAGATCCAATGGGAGAATGGGATCCCAGGGCACCTCTGAGAATGCTGCCATCACAATGACAGCTGTCAGCTTTCTGTTTGTATACAATCCAATCTGTGAACTTCTTATATAACAGAGGATTTTTTTGATGTTGTTGTTTTGTATAAACAGAATGGCATTTTTAATGCTGAATCAACCGCACAATATGTTCAGCGAGATGCGGAGGAATGCAAACTGAATATTGTAGCATTCCTTATATCAGTGTTTCCCAACCCTGTTCCTGAAGGCACACCAACAGTCCACATTTTCAACCTCTCCCTAATCAAACACACATGAATCAACTTATCATAACATCAGAAGAGACTCCAACACCTGAAGATAATGTGTCAGAAAAGGGAGACATCCAAAATATGAACTGTAGGTGTGCCTCCAGGAACAGGTTTGGGAAACACTGCCTTATATCATACGCTCTATAAAATATCCGTAAATTAGCAGTTGTACGTGTTTTGGGATTCATGCTTTTATTTTTCCCAGTTTATTAATGCTTTTGAATTGTATTATGGGACATTGATCTTACTTCCAACATCTTTTAACCTCAAAAAAATTGAAAAAGTGACTTTTATTACAGTTTTTTAATAGTTTTAAGTGATATATTGTCTGGGTTCATGTTATATTTCAGTGTTTCCCAACCCTGTTCCTGAAGGCACACCAACAGTACACATTTTCAACCTCTCCCTAATCAAACATCAACCTATCATAACATCAGAAGAGACTCCAACACCTGAAGTTAATGGGTCAGAAAAGGGAGACATCCAAAATATGTACTGTTGGTGTGCCTCAGGAACAGGGTTGGGAAACACTGTTATATTACGCTACAAAAACCTTGTCAGTACGTTTTCTGTTATTTTACAGACTTATTTCTAGATATTATTTCTTGTACGTTATATTATTTCAAACTACTAAAACCAACACATGCTCACGCTGAAAACGTAGCCCTATATCCATTTCTGGAGATCGCGAATTATGTTGCTTAGAGGTACGTATGACTGCATTTCGCCTTTAAAACGAACGCTACAGGGCGATATGACGTTCCTTTTCGCGCTTATTGAGTCCAGCAAAGAGCAGTTCCAGAAATCAGGTAAGACAAAAACAGAAGTCAAAACATAAAATAAACAGTAAATAACAGGGTGAGAATGTAGTAAAATCTGCAAATGTGGTAAAAATCAGGTGAGGGATTTTTTTTTTCTGGATTGCATTTCAAAACTTGGCTGGGTTAAGGGAAGTGGATGGGCGGGTCAATCTGTGCTTTTGAAAACATTGTTGGTTTGGTTTAGGGAAGGAGGAGCGTGGGTCAATCGATCGGTCAGACAGTCAGACAGTCAGACAGTGGCCTCTGGTGGATTTACGTGAGAACAGCAGGCTTGAATGGCACTCGCGAGAGAAATTTGAGATCTCAAAAAGCATACACGGCGGCCTCTGGTGGATTTGCAAAAACTGCAAAAAAAAAACGTAGCTCCTGGGACAAATTTGGTGCTCTCCAGGAATGTATAAAGCGGTACGCTTCCAGAATGAGCCTGAGTTGACTAAACTGTCAATAACAGTCACTTTGTTAAATTGTAGAGTTGAATTTTCAATATGAAAAGTCGACAGAGCAGAGATCAAGCTCCCACAATGCAATAACCGTAAATAAACGTAAAAAAATAATATGAAAACTGTTAATTGACAGATATTTTGTACAGTGTAGTTTTCAACACTTCGAATTGATAAGTGAAACATTGACTCAACTTTAAGGCAACATTCTGTACAGATTTTATTATTATCATTATTATTACTATTATTACTATTATTGTTATTAGATCAAATTTTGACCCTAATTAAGTGTTTTTGTTGTTGTTGTTTTCTTAATTATTTCTTGTATCTTTGCTATAGCAATTGTGTTGTTTTTGTTTTGGGTTAGTCTTCATCATACTACATTGTAAAAAAAATCTGTTAACTAACAGTTCCCGTATTTTGGGATTCGCAAGTTTTCTGTTTATTTACGGTTGTGAATTGGATTATGGACGTTGATATCTCTGCTCTGTTCACTTTTGATGTTCAACTCTACAGTTTAGCTAAGTGATATTTATTGACATTTTAGTAGTTTTGAGTTGACAAACTCATTGTGAGCCTTTAAAGAAATGGGTATCACTTTATTTTGATGGTCCCTTTAACGCATTTTGTTGAATTGAAGTTACATTGCAACTACATGCCAACTAATTCCCATTAGAATATAAGTAGACTGTTAGGTTAGGGTTAGGGTTAGTGTAAGTTAATATGTACTTACAAAGTTACTGATTACTGAACAACTATTCAAAGATGATTCTTTGGATTTACTCAATTTGTTTACGTTAAGTGGTTGTAAACAATTTATTTGGGCTGAATTTAAACAAACAAATTAAGTTGAACATTGCTCAATTTAATTTGTTTGTTTAAATTCAACACAAATAAATTGTTTGCAACAGTTTTGCATGCAACTCTTTTTTTCAGTGAGTCAGTTAATTGTGTTGAAGGAGGAGTATTAACAGATATTAAGCAGACAGTCTACTAATACTCAAATGGCATGTAGTTGCAATGCAACTTTTAGTCGACAATATGTGCAATAGGGACCATCAAAATAAAGTGTTACCAAAATATTCATTGTAATTAAAATCTAAACACACAAATGGATAAAATCCTATTAAATGAACACTTAAAGGGTCTATTTTATGTTTTCCTTCAATTGGACAGAAAAATAACTTTAAAATCTAAATCTATAAACTGATAGGTGGTTAAAAAACGTTATTCTCTCAAATGTCTTGCCTTAATATGGTAAAATACCTCTGAAACACCTATGTAAACCTAAAAGGAAATTGTCAGATAGAATTTCTTCATGTT
>NC_079445.1:4474050-4489050 GCF_903798145.1 Danio aesculapii | reverse complement strand
TCTATATCTGTGAGTTAATTGCACATCAACAACACTCCAATTAATTGTATTTTATTAGAGTCTAACCAATATAAAAACCTTTTATTTTAAAAATATGTTATTAGTACCCAAGAGTTGTGGTGTGAACTTATTGACCTCTGATACCAAATCCTGTGTCACGAATACTTTCACATGCATGAATTCCCTTCATCATCCTGCCTATCATCATCATTTCATCCCTGTCCTCTTCTTTTGCACTCTGATTGAGAAGTGCTAAGAACTGAGCTCAGCTTTTTTAATATTGAATGGTGGAGACTGTCTCTGGTTCCTCCTCCAAGCATAGCATTGTTCTGAGCAAGCTTCAATGCATATGACACCTGATCTGCTGTCACTTTAGCATGGATCACTGCGCTTTTTAATCCGTTCTTTTTCTGGGAGGAGTGTTTCTAACCTTGATGCTATTGAACTGGCTTGTGTTATGGACCTGGACACAAGCTTGTCCTTTACAGTTATGAACAAAATTATTTCACAGTCCATTTGAAATTTAAAATGTAATGCCGTTTTTAATGATCATCAGCATCACAAATGTTTGGTGTTTTTAATATTTAGGTTATTTAAAATAATGTATGTACATTATATAATTATAAGTATGCATTATATCATCAAATTACAAAAAAGAAAAACTAGTTAACGCTTCTACGAGCTGTTTGGGTGGGACAGTAAATGTTAAATCGCTCTCTCTTCTTGCTGTCATAATCAGTCTCACACTCTTGTGGAGTTTTTTTTGTTGTTGTTGTTGTTTTTTGTTGTTGTTTTTTTTTTTTTGTTATTTGAGCAAATTGGAATGCAAAACATCTTTTGTTAATTATATGTGGTTCCTTCCATGCATTAATCACTCAAATAAGCAAGCAGTTTTCATACAACATTGAAATAATGAAATGGAAGCCCAGAGTCCTGACCTAAACCTGATTGAAAATCTCTAGAAAATCCTTGGTGACAAAGTAATGGCTAAGAAACCAACTTTAGTTAAATTTCAACTTTGGAAGAAAGTCAATTTGTTTGTCCTTTACAATAGTGGGCAAAATTATTTCACAAATAATTAGCGACCTTTTCAATATTAATGCAGTTTTCAATTGTCAACAGCATCCTAAATTGTTAATGTTTTTAATGTTTTATGTGGTTCCTTCCATGCATTAATCCTCTAAATCAGAAAGCAGTTGTCATGCAATAAACCATGTCACTTTGTAACAAGGGCAAAGAAACTGAAATTATTGAAATAATGAAATGGCAGTCCAGAATCCTGATCTAAACCTGATTGAAAATCTCTAGAAAATCCTTGGTGATAAAGTATTTTTTCAACAGTCAAATTTCAACTGTGGAAGAAAGTAAATTAAAGTTTGTCCTTGACAGTAGTGGACAAAGTTATGTCACAGATAATTAGCAACCCTTTTCAAAATACGCTAATGCCATTTATAATGGTCATCAGCATCCTAAATTCTTGATGTATTTAATATTTAGATTTTTACAAAAAATGTATTTACACTTTTAAAGCTTTACTTTGCATTATATCATCAAATTATAAAAAAAGAAAAACTAGTTAATACTTAGACGAGGTGTTTACAGTGTGGTGCAGTAAATGGTAAATTGTTCTCTATTCTGTCTGCCATTATTGGTCTCGCACATTTTTTTAAAACTTGTTTTAACACTGTCATGGAGTTTTTCTTTTGTTATTTGCGCAAATTGAATGCAATAATTTATTTGTTAACTATATGTGTACTTTCCATGCATTAATCGCCCAAATCAGCAAGCAGTTTTCATCCAATGAACCATGTGACTTTACAAAATGGCCAAAGAAACCAGAAATAATGAAATGGCAGCCCAGAGTCCTGAACTAAACCTGATTGAAAATCTCTAGAAAATCCTTGGTGACAAAGTAATGGCTAAAAAACCAACTTTACTCAAATTTCAACTTTGGTAGAAAGTTAATTTAAGTTTGTCCTTTACAGTAGTGGACAAAATTATTTCACAGATAATTAGCAACCCTTTTCAAAATATGGTAATGCCATTTTTATTGGCCATCAGCATCCTAAATTCTTCAAGTTTTTAATATTTTGATTTTTACAAAAAAAAAAACTATGTACACTTTTAAAGCTACAGTTACTGTATTTTGCATTATTTCATCAAATTACAAAAAAGAAAAAGTAGTTAACACTTATATAAGGTGTTTGGGTGGGAATGTTAAATTGTTCTGTCTTCTGACTGCCATTATCAGTCTCACACTTGTCATGAAAACACTGTTGTGGAGTTTTTATTTCGTTATCTAAGCAAATTGGTATGCAAAAAAAAAATTATTTGTTAAATAAATGTGTTTCCTTCCCTCCATTAATCACCCAAATCAATTAGTTTTCATGCAATGAGCCATGTCACACAGCAAAATGATCAAAGAAAACATTTAAATAATGAAATGGCAGCCCAGAGTCCTGAACTAAACCTGATTGAAAATCTCTAGAAAATCCTTGGTGACAAAGTAATGGCTAAGATATCAACTTTAGTCAAAATTCAACTGTTGAAGGAAATTAATTTAAGTTTTTTAAACTGTGCTTTAGAATAACAGCATACTTATTTTAGGATAACATCAATTAGTACCAAGCAGTAATCTCTAAATATAGGAGGTTGTCCTATAATTCTAATCCACTATATATCAATAGTTTCCCAGAAATGAGTTGCGACTGGAAGGGCATCTGCTGTGTAAAAATATAATAGTTGGTGGTTCATTCTGCTGTGGCAACCCCTGATAAATAAGGGATTAAGCCGAAGGAGAATTAATGAATGAATGAATTTATAACAATATTTGTATGTGTTAGAGGTTTGGTGTTGTAAAAAGGAAATGGAGGACTCAGAGGAATGTAAACACTCTGCTTGTCCACCTGCTACCTTCAGGAAACCTATTTCAGCTCACATGGAATCATTTAGAAGCTGCATGTAGTATTGTGTGTAAAAATCTGGCTCTCTGATGTGGGGTTGTTTTTGCCGCACCGTTCCACTTCCTGCTTTTTATTTTGTCCTTCTTTTGCGTCATTCTCTGCTTTTCTGCACGCAGTAAAAAGAAGCCATGAGAGGAAAAGTGACTTCCTTTTAACAAACCCCTTCCTCTTTCATTGTTTTCTCTCCATCCTCAGCTTCAGCATATGCCGATATCCAATGGGAACAGCCTCATCAACCGAAAAACCCAGATCCATTTGGTTACCCTCATCGCGAAATCCCCCCGTTGGCCAGTTACGCACCTCAGCCTGATTACATGACAGGAGACGATGATCTCATCAAACCCAAAAAGCTGATTAATCCAGTGAAAGCCTCTAAAAGCCACCAGGAGCTTCATCGGGAGTTGCTTTTGAACCATAAAAGGTATGAGAATACACAAGTGTGCAGTACATACACTGTAAAAAATCGATTTGTGTTGGGACAACATAAAAGAATTAAGTTAACTTATTAGTTTTTACAATTTTAAGTGGACTGAACATAAAACAATTGAGTTGTCCCAGAAAAAAAAATCAAGAATTGTGTTGTTTCAGCTCATTTTAAATAAGTAGTTTGAGCAAACCTAACTTTTGGAGTGTTAACACACTTTCCAGCCTGTATTTATACTCAGCAGTCTGATAGTAAGCTAAAAATAGAGTGATTGGTGTTTTCCTGTGGACATTTCTGTGAGCTAGCATGCTCAAAAGTTCCTCTGGATGATAATCATCTGCTAAGTGATTAGTAGCTACATGTACTGTAGTAATACTCGCATAAAAAGGGAAAACATCCTTTAAATTGTGCAGATAATTGTATTAATTTACTTACTCATTTATCCAGGAAAGTCCTATTAAGATACAATACCTCTTCTGCCACAGAGTCCTTGTCAAGAGAGGCAGCAAAGGACAGAGTTACAGAAAAATACATATCACAACACAAAGACACACAAACAAAAATAATATAACAGGGTTTCCGCGGGGTCTTAAAAAGTCTAAAACTTAAAAATCAAAATTTTAGGTCCTAAAAGTCTTAAATTCGCTGTTCTAGGTCTTAAATATTTTGCACAGGTCTTATTTTTCCGATGTCCATGTAGCGCTACATCTAAAGCCCATTTAAATTATTTTTTGTTGTTGTTGCTTGGTTTTCTTGGTGTTGTAGTTCTTTATTTCACTAGTCCAAATGTACTTTCCGGTATTACAACTACAAATGAGACCAACATGCAATAGCTAATCAGCTTTCTGGTTTTGAGCTCATTATGCGTGGCGAATGTGACGTCATTGCTGTAATTGCGGAGGTTCCCTTTGGGTGCGCACAACATGATTTCGGCTGGCGGAGCGCACAAATTTTTTTGAAACTCGGGTGAACAGTTCGCACAGCAACGCATTTGATTTGAATTGAATATGAAACACTTTGAAGAGATTTTGTCTGGAACAGGTTTGAGTAACACAATCTCACGGCAATTCGTAACTTTTTGATTTAGTGGCCAATTTCGTACGAATTCGTATGATCAAATTCGTACAATTTAGTACGATTTGCTCATCACCCAATGACGGTTGGGTTTAGGGGTGGGGTTAGGTGCCACGCCTCCTTTTTAAAATCGTACAATTTCGTACGACTGAACTCGTAGCCACTAAACTGACAAAACGTAAAATACTTACGTTTTCTCTCGAGATCAGGCTGGTTTAACTGTACACATCTTATTGATCCCTCCATGGGTGATCATAGAGACAACCACATGGCCTATAATTCTTGTCTAGAAATTGCAACTGTAGTGGGAAAAGAGGAAAGTTTATGTTAAAGTTTAGAAAAAGATTGTTAACGTTTATATAAGTTTGTTAAAACCAAAAAGAGAGGCCATGGCAAAATTGGAGACCCGGGTGGTTTTAACATTACAGAAAATGTTTTTCCAGCATTCATAGGTTTTACACTGATGTATATGTTACAGTTTTGAATTTAAAACTATTTAATAGTTACAAACTAAAATTAATTAACTTAATATTTCTTTGATAACTGGAAAGGAATATTTGATATTAAAATATAGGCTACTGATTTAGGCTTTATTAGTGATAATCGTCAGGAATGTTTGACCATTATGGCCTTTTTAGCTTACAAGTAGAGGACAGAAACTAGCCAGACTGTAATTTGTGATTTTTTTTTTTTTTTGCTTTTATTCTTTCCATAATAGAAAAATGTAATTGTAGAGCAGCCCATGTTCTGTTGTCATTAATATTTAACTTTAATAGGTAAAACTGTCCGATCTGATAGGTAAAAATCCTTATAATCATTAAAATAAATAAAATAAAAATAATAAAAAATAATTAGTTTAAATATTCATTCATTCATTTTCTTTTCGGCTTAGTCCCTTTTTATTAATCTTGGGTTGCCACAACGGAATGAACCGCCAACATTTTTCCAGCATTTGTTTTTATGCAGCGGATGCCCTTCCAGCTGCAACCCATGACTGGGAAACACATACACACTTATTCACACACACATACACTACGGACAATTTAGCCTACCCAATTCACCTGTACCGCATGTCTTTGGACTGTGGGGGAAACCGGAGCACCCGGAGGAAACCCACACGAATGCAGGGAGAACATGCAAACTCCACACAGAAACGCCAACTGACCCAGCCGAGGCTCAAACCAGCGACCTTCTTGCTGTGAGGCGACAGCACTACCTACTGCGCCGCTGCGTCACCGTAGTTTAAATATCTTGAACAATATTAATGATATGACGTAGTTCCGGAAACATCCTACTTCTCTGTTCAGCCGTCTGACTTGGCGTTTTTTCCTGTAGTTCAATGGTGCATCTAACTCGTCTTAAGTACTGTAAATTTATTTTCTCTTCATGTGTATGCGTTTATCATATAGGTCTTAAATTTAATGCTTAATGGTGTTAAAAAGGTCTTAAAAAGTCCTAAAGTTGACATTATGATATCTGCAGAAACACTGTATAAACCATAATCAGTTATTAAAGGATGTTATTAACACAATACATACATCCCTAAACTGTTTAAATCAAGAGTAAACTCTAAGTCTCCAAGTACTGACTTAGAAAAACTTTACTTTCCCCTCAGGTCCTAGCACTTTTGATTAGCATTGCACAGTTGCTTGGTAGCAGTGCATTACAATGCCACCCCCCACTTCTATAATAGCCCTAAATGTGGTAAAGGTGAACACTCGCTCTCTGTCTAAGCAGAGGGGTCTAAAGCCCTCAGGAATGGGCAACAGAAGCCCCTTTATCCTTCCCTGTGCCTCCATTCCTCTCTTTCCTAGACACTCTAGGAGGTTTAAGATTTAAAGAGCGCGAGGCTCAGCCGATGAAGACCAATTAGAGATTGTGTTCACATCCCACGCGGTTTCTGCCTTGTGTTTTCACACAGGGGATATGAGCACTTATCTAAAGTGGCCGACAATGGAGCTTTGCTGTTTATGCTGCAGATCCTGTGACATCAAACCCGAGATCTCCGAGTGCTCTTGAACGAATTGTCATTATTAATTGTGAGATTTTAGACAGAATCAGGTCTGTTGTGTACAACAGAGAAACTATCTAGGACTACATATATATTATGGGTATATAAGGTTGTCACTTTACTTAGTCTATACACAGATTTTGTTTGTTTAGTTGTGACATAAATGGCATTCACATTCAATTAAATAAGTAATTTCGCATTACTACCTTAAGCCACCATTAGATTTGTTGATTTATCATTGGTATAACCATATAATTATTTCGCTATCTCCAAATGAACAGTGAAATCTAGTTGGAGTGGAAAAAACTGCTGAGAAAACACTGAGAGCAATGGACTGGCTCATACAGAGTCCACACCTGAATATTATTTGTTCTGAAGTACACTCTCAGAAATAGGTGTGGTTTATTTATAAACTAATTTCGAGAGGATCACGTGCTTATGATCAACACGGCTGGCTCCTCATTAGCTCCGTAATCTGACCCATTAGATGATTACGGAAGCATTAGAAATAATTATTATTATATTTATAATTATAATTATTATGGAGTTATTCACTCCAGTTATCTTCGTCTTGAAGCTTCCCCCTCCTTCCACCCCTACTTCCTCCCCCTTTTTCCGATAGGGCGACAGGGTGGCCCAGTGGCTAGCACTGTTGCCTCACAGCAAGAACACCGCTGGTCCAACCTCCTATCGGGCTGGTTGGTGTTTCTGTGCGGAGTTTACATGTTCTCCCCGTGTTCGCGTGGGTTTCCCCCAAGTACCCCCGGTTTCCTCCCACTGTCCAAAAACATAGACTATGGCCAATCGATTAAACCAAATTATCACCGAAAACAACCCTAGTTTACACTTCTCGCGCGGCGACAAGCAGGGGAGTCCTCGAGACCTACCTGAGCTCAAACTCCGCTCTCTCCCTTCTAACGGGAGGGAGCCCCGGACTCGAGGATATTACGAGCTCAGGGCTCTCTCCTGGGACAGCATGCCAAATACGCTTTATTGATTATCAGCTAAGTGTGAACTCTTGAAAGGTATATGCGAGCTGTCACTGGGGTGGTACCTTTTCAAAAAAGACACATTTGTACCTAAAAGGTCTATATTAATACCTCAAGGGTCCATATTAGTACCTAAAGAGTACAAAAGTGTTCCTCTTAAAATTTTGTAGGTATTAATATATACTTTTGAGGTACCAATATGGACCCGTCATGTACAGATGTGTACCTTTTGAAAAGGTACCACCCCAGTAACAGCTCACATACCTTTATTTCTGAGAGTGTATCATACAGGTGGATTTTCACATTGATAGAAGAGATTTACTCAAGATTAGACGGCTAAATATTCAAAGCAGTTCCACCAACATGTTGGTATAGGATGGAACTGAAATCTGAAAGGAAGGTGGCTTTCTAGTACACATTTCTTCGTCCAACATTACAGCAGTGTCAGCACTAATGCTGCTGTCTCATGTGCTGATAAGAATTAGCTTCATTAACAAATATTTAAACATTAGGTACTCATATGAACCTTTAAAGACACTGAGTTGTTTGCTGCTAGAGAGCGCTTATTCACAAAAACAGCGTTGTTTGATGACGCCCTGCCTGAATGTGGAATGATGGGTGTTGTCATCTTTATTACATCTTTACCATATAATTATCTCCAAGTGAAATCATAGTTGGAGTGGAAAAACTGCTGTGAAAACAGAGAGTAATGGACTGGCTCATACAGAGTCCACACCTGAATATTATAGAGTAGGGGAGTCAAAATGTATCATTTTTAGCAGCAGAACGCAATGCTGAACATGTCGTAATTGCTTAATTGTTGTTTAATACATTCAAGAAGCATGTTTTCTTAGAGCAAGTAAAATAAATCTTCATACTACTTGTATATAATGGCAAACTTGTCTACTGTAGACTCACACCCCTATTATACTGCAAGTATGGCATCACTTGGAAAGAGAAACACAATTAAGTAAATTAAAGATGGCTAAATCTAAATCCGAAGATGGATTTGTGGAAGACTTGAACGTGTTTCTAAATATTGATAAAAAAAACGTTTGTAAAATGACTGTATTTCCATTAACCAACTAAAAGGTAGCATTTCCTCTCATAAGCCCTTCCAAATAATAGTTATGGATGTTAGGAGAGAGCGGGGACGAAAGTACATTTTTCATAAAAACCTCATTTTAAAAGATAATGTTTTCAGCAGAAATATATTTTTGCGGTGGTCACTAGCTCACAACCGTTCTCTATCAAAATCAGCTGTTTCCCTTCACTTAAACAAAAGCTGAACATTGTTACTTTTGACCCCATAGGCAGAGACGAAAGTAACTTATGGGTGGGTCAAAAGTAACGAAATATTAGCAAAATCTACTGGCTTAATCTTGTTTTTTTAAATATAACGGACTAAGGTGGCACAGTGGCGCAGTAGGTAGTGCTGTCGCCTCACAGCAAGAATGTCACTGGTTTGGGGCCTCGGCTGGGTCAGTTGGCGTTTTCTGTGTGGAGTTTGCATGTTCTCCCTGCGTTCGCGTGGGTTTCCTTGCAACCGGGGTGTTTGGTTTCTAAATGTTGTTTTAATTTAGAAGGTTTCATGCTCTCTTGTGAGAGCACCTCACTACATATGACACACTGAGGTTTTAAGGTCAATATATGTAAATTTATACTTTACATATTCGAGGTCGTACTTGCGCTTCGACATATTTGTTGCTAGAATTAAATGAAATTTCACATGTCAGACGGGACGGTTGTTGTGCGCGCATTTCAAAATAAAAGTCCGGTATAAGCAAAATAAGTTAAAAATTAAGCTTTGTTGTTTTTTTTTGACCACACACTTCACGACCCACTGAAAAAATTCGGGTCGCGACCCAGCAGTTGAGAAACACTGATCTAGACACAAAGCGCTTTGACACAACGTGCAAATTACCACAATACATAAAAAAAAACTAGGCATACCTTAGTGGGAAGGCTCAAACACTGAGTTGCTGTCATTGAATGTTACATGTTGCCAGATGTTGAGGGATTTAGCGACATTCCAAGATGGCGGCGCCCTATGTCTAAAATCTATAGTAAAAGATGCCGTTTTCTTCTAAATGGTTACATTAATCGAGTTTGTTTAATATATATTGTCATTAAAGTGGAATCCAATGTACAAAATAAGGTAAACTTGACTGAGTGCTTCATTTACCCTTTGAATTAGAATTGATGCTAACAATTTCTATAGGTTAGTAGCTTGAGTATAATGCTGTAGGTCAGGGGTGTCAAAACCTGCTCCTGCCAACTGCACTGCAAATATTAGCTCCAACACAGTTATTAGTGAGCTTGAAGCTCATGAATAGTTGTTTCATGTGTGTTTTATTAGTCTGCAGGACAGTGTTCAGCGAGTAGTAAGTTTGGTCACTAAACAGCGCTATGGGAGCATAAAAGGGGCACACTTCTGAAACCTAAAATGAAAAACAGGATGTCCTTCGGCAGGACGGTTCAGAGGAGGGTCATGACCTGCAGAGTTTTGTCCTCACCGACTAATAACTGGCTAAGCCTAAAGACCTTAATTAGCTAGTTCTAATGTGTTTAATTAGAGTTCAAACTAAGCTCTCTGGGTTACGACCCTCTAGAATGGAATTGACCCTCTGGCCTTAACACTGTTAAACCCAATAGCTGTGGCCACTCTATGTCCACAAAGGTGGAAGTGCACAGAAAATCTTTCAGTTTTTCGAAGGGCATTTATCTCAGCTTTACCAGTTCTGAAGTATCATACAGGTGGGTTTTCCTCATATATAGACCTTTTTCTTGGCTGCTGCATGGAGGGCGCCATAGCAACCAGCGTCTTGTGGTAGAATGGTTTGAACTTCCTTTTACAGTGTTTACAATAGGTAATTTGCGCTCTGAAAATGGGTTTCAATAGCGTTTTTAATGTATTACGGACCATTTTTGGACACACAACTTAATTAGGTTTGTGTTAAAGCCGTTATAATCTGTCAGATGTGATTCAAGCGCAAGAGAAAAACGTTCTCCTAGTTCACGTGTCTGCCGTCCGAAATACAGTGTGTGTGTGTGTGTGTTTCCCGGGCCTGTCAGCTGTTAGCTCAGCGGCTCTTCAACGCACACACACAAGCATGCAATACTTCACATACACTTTCTTCTTTGATCAAGAATGACGTTCATCTCATCTCATTCTTGCAAACCCCATGCCAAACAAGAAATGGCACTATTGGCAGTGGAAACTCAAGCATGATCGGGGGGCATAAGATACCAATATGGACTAATTCAGTACCAGTTTTGCAAAGATATCGCTCCAACAACCTCTCTTATATCTTTATTTCTGAGAGTGCAGCGTGAGGCTTTCATTACAGAGAAGGAGTCAGTGTTTGCGTGGGTACATTCATCAGTGTGTGCCACTATGAAACACTTTAAAGCCACAGAGAGCGCACTGGCACAGTGCCGTGCTGGCCATTAAGCAAGCATCTTTTAGTCACTGTTGGCACTTGTGCCTCTTTGGTGCTGAGAGACCCAGCAGAAAACACTCAATCTGCGGAGGACGTTAAACCCAGATGGCGATCTCACTTGTGCACAGATAACAGCGGGCATCAAAGGTGCCAGAGAAGGTGGCAAAAGAAAATAGGTCACTCTCAAAACAGTGCCTTATTTCTCAAGCCTTCTCAAGATAAGCTTTTCATAGAGCTCTTTGAGAAAAGAGATACGCGGTCTCATGTTTTATTAGGCAGCATTACCTACCATGTACTTGCATCAGTATATAAATACAATGTACTCACTGTGTTATTAATGTATTGCAGAAGACTTTTGGTGCTCTTGAGGTGGGATATGGGGACAGGTTTGGTGGTATGGGTAGGTTTAAGGGTGGGTTAAGGTGTAAGGGATGGTCAATAGAGTAATTATCAATGTAATTACAGATATAATTAAAGATGTAATTACAATTAGGTATTAAATCAAGCATAAGTAAAATGTAAAAACATGTATTTACACAATAAGTATAGTGTAATGAATAATTAATTTCTGTGTAAGTAGTTAGTTAAGGCCACTTAAAATAAAGTGGAAGCAGATAAGCTAAACACCACCTTTAAAATAAACAACACAGGCTCATTGTGGATACATACCCCTGTCTACAGTTCTGGAGAGCGCGAATTGTGTAGCCAGAGGTATATCTGACTGCATTTCGTCTTTAAAATGAATCTTACGGGGTGGTATGATGCTGCCATCAGCTTCTATTCCTTTTCGTGCTACCAGCTGGCTGTGTACCTCTGTATGGACGGCTTTTCCGGTGTTACCTGTTTGCCTAGTAGCTCGCTGGGTACGTCGGCAGACTTCGAACATGGAGCAGAGTTGACCGTAACGACGGGGTTTGAATCCGGCGAAGAAGGGTTCCAGAAACGAAGTAAAACAAAATACAATAAACAAATAAACAACATGCTGAAAACGTGGTGAATTCTTGCTAGATTGCTTTTGAAAACACTATCGGTTGGGTTTAGGGACGGGGGTGGGTGGGTCAGTCGGTCAGTCAACAGCAAGCTGGTCTGGGGTGCGTTTCCCAAACAACGATGTAACTCACGGCTGAACTATCATAGTATGATGCATCATTTGGGAAAAGAGCGATGTAGTGGTGAGTGTTTCCCAAAACCTGTAGTTTCTCTGTCCCAGATTCATTGTTTGAACCACGTTAAGTTATTACATAAAAATACCTGTAATGATGCTCTAAACGGCGTGGTAACAACTTCTTTAGAGAAGAATTCCTTAATTTCTTTGTGCAAATGACACTGTTTTACACAAACACGCATTTCAAAAAAATCCAATATTAGTTTTGGTAAGAACATGCACTCGTTTTCCATATTAATTGAAATATATGTAAATGGCACATATAGGGCCTGTGTTTCCTTTACAAATAATATGGAGAATATTCCATAGTCTATTCTAAATTAACATACAATCACTTACAAAAGTTAACACGTATTCTAATTAGGCATGTGCCGGTATCACATTTTCATACTGCGATTAATTGATTGAGCTTTTATCACGGTATACGGTATTATCGCGATATTGTAATTTTACTAGAGAAACAGGTAAAAAAACACAAAAAACTTCAGTTTCGTCAACTTAGTAACTTTAATAACTTTTTAATTAACTAAAAGTACTTCAAACATTTAAATACAAATAAATATGAATAAAACAATACACAATATAAAAGTAAACTTGAGCAATTATATCAAAGTGAATGTGCAAAGGGAAACCGTCTTCGATCAGCAATCCCTCTGCATTTTTTTGGAACCCAAAATATTTCCAAACCTCTGACTTTTTTTTTGAAGGGGGATAAATTGTCGGCAGCGTTCCTCCTTCCGCCATGCTTCTTCTTCGTGTGAGGATTAGAGAGCGGTGGCAGCGGCGGCGCGCACTGCGTGCACACAGTGCTTCTACATGTGGGGATTGTTTACATCAGAGTGCGCATCAGTTCTGCGCAGCATATACGCAGTGTTTCTTCAAGCGGTTGATGGAACATAAGCTGAAGGGGGATAAATTGTTGGCAGCGTTCCTCCTTCCGCCATGCTTCTTCTTCGTGTGAGGATTAGAGAGCGGTGGCAGCGGCGGCGCGCACTGCGTGCACACAGTGCTTCTACATGCGGGGATTGTTTACATCAGAGTGCGCATCAGTTCTGCGCAGCATATACGCAGTGTTTCTTCAAGCGGTTGATGGAAAATAAGCTAAGGCGCGTTCTAAGAATATAAAATCGGATCTATTATTTTTCACGGTATTTTGAAGTGCCCGCGATAACAATATCGTGCATATTCATTACCGTGATTTTATCGCATTACCGAATACCGGCACAAGCCTAATTCTAATATCATATATAAATCATATAAATAAATAAATAATGAAGCTATTTATTAAGAAATGAAATGTAATATTTATTATATATTAAGAAATGAAAAAAATCCTACTTTAAAAATATTAATAATATTGATGATGATGACGACAGTTATTATTATTATTATTATTATTATTATTATTATTATTATTATTATTAATACTACTATGTAGGATTTTTTGTTGTTGTTGTTGTTGTTGTTGTTGTTGTTGTTGTTTTTTAAGTCTACTTTTACAATTTGGCACATGCAAACTACTGCGTAAATGTTCTATTCTAATCAACCAGCTTGACCACCTAGCCAGGCTGGGAGCCCAGCCAAAACCAGCTATGTCCAGCTTAAATCAGGCTGGTCAAGCTGGTTTTAGCTGGATTTAGCTGGTCATTTTCCAGCCTGACCAGCTAAGACCAGCCTGGAAATGGCCAAAACCCTCTAAAACCAGGCTGGTCAACCAGCTAAAACCAACCAACCAGCCTTGGCTGGTTTAAGCTGGATTTTTCAGCAGGGATAGTATTAGAATGGTTTTTGCAATACAAATCATCAGTCAGGAGAAAACAACCTAAAAGGAGACACTAAACAGGGGGAGACAAATTTGGCTCAGATGTCACTCTCAGCCATGATAGGAAAGAAGACACCATCTATGGATCATTTCAGGAACAGGTCGATGCTAACGATTTTAGCGTGGTTCAGCTAGTGACTATTCATAGCAGAGAGCTTAGACAAGACTAAAGACCCTCGTGTTATTATTATGAGGGCTCTTAGGAGTTGATCTCTATCTTGTTATCTTCATTAAATGCCCCTTGTGTTTATTTATTGTTAACTGGCTGTGTCTTCAGTTTGAAGGACACCATCTAAATTAGCAGGGACGCTAATTGAGACTCCCACATGTTTTTCCTTCTTCTCAGCTCTCTCGGCACCTCCTCCCCTGCGGAGAGAACAAGCTGACACGTCATTTAATTATCAGTCTGTCTTGGGGTGTTTCTCTGCGCACATATGTCTATCCTGGCACAGAAGTTAATAATTATCACTCATGTTAGCAGCAACTTGGCACTATGAACACTGGCAACAGTAAGAGCACTGGGAATCTAATGGAAATCAGACGTACAGTCAATCAGATCTACATATTTTCGCTGGCTATATTATAGCAGATTTGCTGATATGAATAATAATTTTTTAATGCATTAACATGTTTTATATTATGTGTGGCAAAACGTTTTATAAAGCAAACAAGTCTAGTTTAATATGTTAACACTGCCACCTGCTGGAGGACTAACTAACTGCACCAGTGCGATTTCTATTATGTTCTATTTTAGATTCCATTCTATTGTGTTTGTTTTTATTCTATTTGTTTCTGTGCTATTCATTTATATTTAATAGTTATATTATATATATATTATATATATTATATTATATTATATTATATTATAAATAATTTTTATTATTTTTGTTTTCTGTTTTCTTGAATTTATACTCTTTTCTTGTGTGTGTTCTACTTGAATTTAAATTCTTATGTTTATCTTCATATGTATACACACACACACACACACACACACACACACACATATATCTATCTATCTATCTATCTATCTATCTATCTATCTATCTATCTATCTATCTATCTATCTATCTATCTATCTATCTATCTATCTATCTATCTATCTATCTGTC